>NW_025814048.1:4824116-5125623 GCF_018902025.1 Drosophila willistoni
ATTTTTCCTACATCATATAACTACATAGAAGCAAAGTCCATCAGAAATGAACCGCAACCATCAGTTTAGTTCCAATAAAATGTCCCATAAAATTCTTATAAGGCTAGCCAATTTCTGGTGAACAAAAAAAACTGTCTATGGGGCAACAACTTAATGACCAAGTTGTCGTCGTCATCTTCGTCGTCATCATCAGTGTGGGAAAATTCCCCAATAAACTTGTGGCCCATAAAAGTTAAAACATTTTTCTTTTTTTTTTTTTGCAACATTTATGAGAAGAATTTCCACATACTCTTACTTTACACAAACAAGGGTATATTGAAATTATCAAAGATTAAAGTAACGTTTAATTAATCTTAAAGTTGTTTAGACTGAAAATTTGTTCTCAAATTGTATGTTCAATTGAAGTCGATAGGTAAGGACATTTTAGAATAACTGAAAGATACCTAAATAAGAAAGCTATAAAGCATTTCATAAAAATTACAACTAAGAAAAAGTGATAAGCCAGTTTTGATTAATATTATCTCTTTTTAGTTTGTCTCATTCTAATCGTAAACCTCTACTTAATATTAATCAAATTTGTATTTGTCTATTGTATGTAAGTTGTTGGTTTTATTGGAATCATGGACTGATATAGAGTGGAGTCTGGCGGTCTAGACACTACTGACATTTTAGTATCTTAAGCAATTTATTACATTTTACAGCTTTTTTTACCCACAATCAGCGAGTCAAAGTTTTGGTCGAATAATTTTGAAAATTCTTCATAATAATTAAATGTCATCAGCAAAAATATTGATATTTGATCGAAAAATTCTCCCCAAAAATGTAAGTATATATTTTAGATTCGTCTAAGAGTTCAATATATATAATTCTACTATATATCCTATCAGACTTCAATATATATAATTCTAATATCATCCTTCCAACCCAAGTAATTTGCTTTATAATAGATATGTTAGCTGTCTATGGATCTTACAGCTAAAAAGAATTTTATAAATTGATTCCTACTTTTTAAAATAATTTGAAAAGTGTGAACAACTTTCGATTTTAATGATTTTGTGTTTCACAATCTTATAGTATCTAACATATCGATCTAGCAATAAGAAAAGTGACTTCGATTAAGAAGGTATCTATATCTGTAAATGAATCTTACTGCTAACAAGGATTTAATAGATTGTTCTTTTTCTGTGACGCATTAAGAAGAGTTAATAGTTATAGATTTTGAGGATAGTTATCGATCAAAATCGATTCGAAATATCGAATTCTATTCCTTGTAATTTCATTAATCATAATTATCAGAGTCTTTCGTTCGTAAAGTTTATATAGCAAGTTGCTTTGAATACTGTAGAGATCCACTTCTGTTTAGATGAATGTATATAGTTTTTTCGAAGATATGAAAGTGTAAAGCTATCGGTCTTAATGACTACTAATCGACTACCTATCGCTTACAATTATCCGTATACATATGTTATACTCCATAAATTTAAATTCAATGGGAGTTCAAGTTGGGAGTTACATGAAAGTAGAGCATTTCAAAGTCGACTACTTCAGAATATTTGTAATAGATACATATATAGGTATAAGTAACTATAGTTACCTTGATGTGCAGGTTTCCATCGTGGTTGTCGATGTGGCTGCTGTTGTTGGTGCTCTCGTTGTGGCACTGCTGCGCCATTTTTCTTCTTCGAGAAATTTCAAAAACTTTGTCTTCTTGGCAATAAGCGTTGATTTGGTGCATTTCTTCTTCGTGTTGTTGCTGGTTGCTGCGGTGATGTTGCTGTTGCTGTTGCCATTGTGTAGGGCAACAGCACCTGCCGAGCCAACTCCTGCTGTGCTCTCAAGCATTTTTCCTGCTGCTGACAGACAGCCATTGTTATGGCTGGAGACTGTCGGGTTATTGTTGTTGTTGTTGCCGTTGCTGTTGCCAGTGCTATTGCTGTTGTTGACATTTTGGCAACCGCCTCCGCTGCCAACAGAGACGCTGCAATTGAACAATTTCTGCAACGCTGCCGTTGCCGGTGAACACATTGCGGTTGACATTGATGTAGCAGGATTTACGTAGTTTGATGTGCTTCCGCCTCCATAGTCCACACCCACTTCGCCATAACCGGCACCAAAAGTTTTGAATTTATGCTGCAAACTGCAACTTGGCCTCGTCCTTGTTGGTTCACGCTTTGTTGGCCCAGTAGCAGCAGCCAGAGCCGAAGCAGCCCCGGCAGCAGCAGCATATGTGCCAAAGTCCTTAGAGAAGGAAAGAAATGTGAGGAAAAAACCCAAACCAATAACAAGAGGAAGAACAATATTTGTAAGAAGAAGGCAATGCCAATGGCAACTTTTAGATAACATTGCAACAGAAAACTTACCCCATATGCATTGTAACTGGCATTAAGTACATAAATAGAATTTTGATTGCTGCTACTCGTACACTCCATTGTTTGAGCTGCAGAAGGCGAAAGAGAAATTTCAAATATTTGAATTGAAAATAATATGGCAACGTGGAGTATTAAATTACACTTGCCACATGGGGGCAAAGCTAGCAATTCGATTTAGAAATAATTAAAATGATGTTAAAAAGCAATTAAATGAAAATAAGTCATTAAAATTCATATGGCCTTTACGTAAGAAACTTCAAATTGGAAAATATATTTATTGGGTAATATTTACAATTAGTTGTAGGTAAGGAAACTAATTGTTAATACTGTTTACATTTTTGGCTTAATACAAATTCATAAGTACTTAAAAATTTAAAGAGGCTTTAACAGATTTTTTACTACCTAATACTTTTGAGGGAGTATATATGGAATCCCAAAAAGGTAATATTTGGACAATATTTTTAAATTGTTTAATATTGATCATTGGGTGTTTATTTAGCAAAATGGCGGACTTAATTGTTTTTGGCAAGAAGGTTTGAACATGGAAATCGGTATTTGGGACAACAAATTGTATACTCTTGCGACCATAAAATAAATAAAAATTCCTTGACAAAACTTAATATTGAGTGTAGAAAATTAAAAAAAAATCATGACAATCAATTCAAGAATTTTGAAATGATTTTCGTATTGAAATTCGAGGTCTACTAGGTCTTATAAATTCAGCTTAACTCCCAACATATTTATTGGACTTGCATACAATTTTTAGCAAATATACTTGAAAATGCAAAACAGAAAACTTCTTCAGCTTCAACTTCTTCTTTAACATCACTTTAGGAAAATCATGTTAAAGTTTTAGACTAGTACTCTTAAACTGAAAATAGACTGAACTTCAAATTGAAACACATCTTTAGTATTAATATCTATTATGTCAAAGACTTGAATATTTGGACAAATTTCTTATAGTAATTTGATTATATTGAGAACCGGGGTTAATTTTACTTTCTGCAATTTAATATTTTTAAAATATATCAATTTATTAAATATCTTCCACGGTTCCAAAAAGGGGTTTTGTTTTTTAAGGATTAATAATATATTTTCGGTGTTCAAATCTAGATTTTTGGCCGTTGGAAGTCTTTTACGTAACTAATTGAAGATTTTGATCAAATCCATTTCATCTATATTCTCTTTAATTTAGGTCACATATGAAAAACTATTATTTCCAGTCATTTTTTGCCTTCACACTTTTAAATCCTCTTAATTGATTATCCACCTCCTTTGATTATATTTTATCTATGCTTAAGACATTTAATATATGTTGCTTTGTGAAAAGAATTCTTTAAGTTTGAAATTGGAACAAACATTGCTAGAAACCCGTCTTAAATCCTAGTTTAAAATCGCTCTAAAAGACAAAAAATAATCAACTAGCTTAAACTATTGAAATGTTCTAAATTTCAAACGTTTAGTTAAAACTTCTAAAGATCACAGAAATTTACATATTTTATTCCGCAAGAAACACAGTTTGTGGTAAAAGTAAAGTTGTTTGGCACTTTTCGTTGATTACTTAAGCTAAAGTTCAAACTGTTGGCGTTGCCACTTAATGCGATTTGGTGCAAGAGCTTAACAGTTGTTACATAGGCAGAAGAAGAAGAAGAGGCGAATTTAAAATAAGGATCAACATAAAAAAGACCAACTGAAAATCATTGCAAAATGGTAAACTTTAATAAAAATCGATTTAATTTCTTTTTCCATTGACAAATTAAGTAGAACGAAAGCCGGAATTCATGGCTCTGGTCGAATGGAGAGAATCTCATTTCATCTCATTTTAACTTTTCACATTCAATGAGAAGGAGATGGGGGGGAGAAATATTAATTTAAATTCTTATTGAAAACAGCAAGCAGCCAGTCAGCCTGCTGATTGCTTTATTTTATTTCTTTTTTTTCATTCTTTCTCTCTCTCTCTCTCATTCATTCTTTCTGGCCTTTTTTTTCCTGTAATTGTTGGTGTTGTTGCTTACCCATTGAACTTTCAATAAATTTGGTTTCGGAAAGTGTTGATTGCCGTTGCTGTTGTCGCTGAGTTGTTGCCGCTGTCGAAGCTTTTGAGTCCTGGAACTGGTAATCACAGCTACAATTACCACGACCGCTGCCCCTGTTGATGTTGCTTCCTCCTCCTCCTCCTCCACTCCGACTGTTGTACACGTCCAATTGAAGCGGAAATTTATGCGGCTGTTGTAGCGTATAAATGCCCAGAGTTTGAGCCTCTGATTCCTCAGACTCACCCAGTCGGACTTGGCCTGCTGAATGATTCCAATTCCGTTGCCGTTTCCTCGTTAGCCACAAGGATCTAATGTCTAAGAAAGAGAAACGAAAGCAAAACATAAGCAAATTTTCCTCACCAGATTTGTAGTTGTTCACTTTTTTTTTCTCTCTCTCTCTCTTGTTTTTTTCTTTTTTTTTTTATTCCAATAGCCTTGTTATTGTTGTTGTTAGCAGAACAATGTGCAAAAAAAAGCAAGAAAAACAAGGAGCAAAAAAGTAAAGTCCTGCCTGACCGAGCATGATAAAAATTTCGTTTGAAAAGCAAGTTCATTGAAATGAACAGCAGCTTGTTTTTTTTTGGGGGGCCTCAAATGTTGTTGTTATCTTTGGCCACATTTGAAACACGCCAAATAATCAAAATAATCCTTCCTTTTTTTTTTTTTTGATTTTATTTTTGGTTTTGTTGGCCCCCTCTCTATTGTTTGGCTTAGAAAGGTTGCCAGCCGTTGTTATTGTTATTTTGACCATTTTGGCTAAGCCCCAAAACGATTGTTTTCAATGATACCCCGCCAACAAAAAGATTGCTATACATAAACTGATACATACATACATACATACACATATACAGTGTATGTATGTATATGTATATGGTACATAAATAAAAAAACGGTAAAAATAACAAGTTGCCATTGTTTAGCGGCAAACAATTATGCAGCTTATACGCAGTGCCCATAAAATCAACTGGAATTAGTTACCAACGAAACGGTAAACCCAGCTTATGCACAGCAAATTTAAATGTGAAAAGTTACAATAAAGTGGCAACTCTATAACGCAACTAAATTGGCAATTTTCCATTTTCTAACAAGAGTTTTGCCACATTAAACTGTGTTTTATCTCTGAAGAGGGAATTAAAGTTTTTTGAATTGTAAAACGTTAATAGACAAGCAGAAAATTGTATTTAGTGTTGGTAAGTTTGAAAATTTTTAAGAAAAAACAATTTCTTAGATCATTCAATCTTCTAAAGAGATTTTAAACTAGGTTAAAAAATGTTTTATGTTGTTGTTATGTTCATGGTAAAAATGATCTTCTTCTCAGCGTATTAATTTAAGTGTTGAAAAATGTAGCAAATTTTAGAGGTGTCAGAGTTCTTTTTACGGGTACATGTCATAACGCCCAGTGTCATAAGGCCCTTGGGCCTTATGACACACATTTTTGCGACATAAAGTCCACGGGCGCAATGACACTTTTAAATGTGACATAAAGCACGCCGGACTTTATTTCACTTTTTTATGGGCGTTATGACACGATTAAAGGGCTTTAAAAAATAAGAAAACAAAACAATTACATTTTTTAAATATTTTATTGAATATTCTTCAATTGTGTCGTAGCGCCCTCGGGCGCTATTTCGTTTTTGGAGTGGGCGCTAGTTAACATTTAAAAGTGTCTTAGCGCCCATGGGCGCTAAGACACACATTTTTGCGACATAAAGCCCATGGGCCTTATGACACTGGGCGTTATGACATGTACCCTCTTTTTACTTATATTTTTTTAAGGATGTTAAGATATCTTCTAACGAGATTTCTACCATAAGCAACTATAGATAAATCTTTATTAAATAGCACAACTCTAACTCAACAAAATTTGAATACTTAATAAAATATTATTTTCAGTGTGAGAAATGTACGAAAAAATATCGAAAATTTTCGTACATGTAGGTTAATATGAAGAAAATGTCTTTTTTACTTATTATAATTCATACCGTGTAACAAAATCTTAAATTGGACTGTGTTTTAAGGTTTACAATAACAATTTAATAGCTAATAATGGTTTGAAATCTCTTTGATTAAATAAATATTGCAAATTGTCTTTTAGTGTTAGAAAACGTAAGAAAATTCTGAGGAAAAATTATTAGTTTAAGAGATTTTACACTGCGCCACTACAGTTTATAAAGTTTTGAAGAGTATTCAAAAGCATTTTCAAAATTATCCATTTGTTTAGGAAGAAACTTCAGTAACATAATGTCAATATCACATTTAGAAAAAATTGTACCTTAAATGCAAGAAATTTGTAATAACTTTTGCAATTATTTACAATTTGGTTCTATATATAGGCCATGTGACAAGGATATATTGAGCCCACCCGCATCTGAATAACTAGCTTGACGTGGCCTGCCAACTGATCCCATTCATCAAAATGTCAAAACCAACAACAAAAATCTTTGTCACTTGAAGCGCAAACAAATCGGTAGACTAAGTCAACCAGTGAAGAAGGAGTCGAGTGGGGAGGGATATAAAAACTAAAACGTGTTAGAAGTCAAACAGGCAACATGCTAAAGGTGACTTGTATGGAGAAGTGAGTGTTTGGGATTCATTCAAAATTTGCAGCATGTGGAAGCTTAAGGTGAGACTGTAAGCCTGAGACCAGGAGCTGGGGCACTTCTAATGAGCGGCAATAAAGCAAATGTGGCAGGTGACACACATCAAACAATTTACACATGATAATTGACGATATGTGTTTGTATATGTACACATATACATATATCTATCTGTGTACATGTGTGTGACATCATTAGGATGCTGATGCTTGTCTGTGTGTTATATATGGGGTCCTTGGGCTTTTTAGATCTCCGGCTTTCAGGGCTAATAATAAAAGTTTTATTTATTTTTTGGTGACGATGACGATGGTGGATGGGGTAAGGTAAGGGGATTTTGCTTTTGACCAGAAACAAGCAAACGAAATAATAATCATAATAAGCGACAAGGCCAGTGAAGCGTGGCATATTTGTCATAATCAGCGGCTTTAGGCATAAGCATAAATTTGAATGAGTGAGCACACACACACACACACACAAACACACAAACAGATAGGAAGAAAAGTGGTATGAGATATATATGTATGTATTTATATATGTATGCTGAGGCATATTGTCCTTATCAGACATGGGTCTGTCTGCCTTTTTGGCCCAGAGCTTAGAGATGAGCCTTTTACTTTGGGTAATTCACTGTGCATAATTAGCGGTTTTTGTGTTGCAACCAAAATTGGATATGGCCAAAATATACATACCTAAGTATAAAAATACTTATTTTTGGTTTCAATATTTTAATATTTTAAACCAGAGAATTTTTGGATAATTTTAATTCACATTTATAAACGTAAATTTTGTATTGAAACGGCTGGGAACATGTTTAATAAAGGATTCTTGGAAAACGATTATCCAACAATATTAAAAATTCAGGATTTTAAATAAGGTTATTTCGAGACAAGGAAAATATCTCATGGAACATAATGTAAGTCTGCATGTAACTGCATATTAGATTAAAAACCTTTTCCATTTTGAAAACTAAATATTGTATCTTAGGAAAAGATACAAAAATATAGTAAAATTGTAATTTCTTTGCAATCAAGTTCTAACATTGGAATCGCATTCTAAATATATTAAACTATTTAAAAAAACAACCCTTTATTAAATTTGATATTTTTTTAAACCATTTATTTTCCCACTTTGCTTCTTAAAAACAGTAAAATATTCTTGACAAGATAAAACATTCTTTGAGGTTTATGTTTTCAGACAGAAATTTTGAAAGTAAATTTAAAAACTCGAAAATAATCCCCTGAAAATGATTACTGGATATCAAAATGTATTGGAAACCTCTAAAATGAAAAATAATATTTATAATATATAATATATACATTTAATATAAGTACAAACGGTCGCTTAAACAAAAACCCAAATCAAATTTGAATAATAATTCAATTATTCATAATAAAACTCAAAATTTTTCAAAATGTTTATAAGATTGATTAAACCTAATTCTGAGATTTGTTTTAATGTCATATAAAGGACAGTAACAGCTTCAATATTTTAAAGTGTTTAAAATGGAAAATTCTATTCTTTTCACAAAAAAAAATCGTGAAATCTTTTTGATACCGAAACTTGGCTATATTGAAATCGCTTTCAGTTGTTAGTCGAGAATTTCTGTTTGTTTTTTGACTATTTGTTAGGCAATTTTTTTTTGTTTGTTCATTTCTTGTTATTTTTGTTTTTTTTATGAATTTTTGAAGTGACAGTCCTGAATGTGCTTTGACCTAGTTCTCAAAAACACCAGCGCATCCCATAGCAGCCACAAAACATAAATATAAACATACAAACACACAAATAGAGATAGAGAGAGAGAGAGAGAGAGAGAGGGAGACAGAGAGCGGGAACTCCAGCTAGGCACATCTCTATGGGACTGACAACCGAATCAAATCGCGTCACCCAATCCGCCAATGGCAATCTCTGTGAGCAAATATTTGACAGACAAATTTCGAACACTGCTGGGACTGTTGATGTCAAGCTGGCTAGAGCTGCGGTAAAACCATTGAAACCAATCTACAAACTCCAACTCCGTGTAGCGACTCTCAGATTCCAGTTATCTGTTTGTGCCATATTGGCTCAGGCATGTGGGCCAGGCCATAAATTTGATGCATGCATAAAAGAACACAAAAAAAAAAGAACTCAAACTGATTTTGAGAAAAAACCGGGAACGGTTTTGGTTTTCACTAATATCTTCGATTTTCCACTTGAACATAAATTTAACAGAGGTCACGTATGTCCAGGTATGGGTGTGTCTGTGTGCGTGTATTAAAATCCTATATTTGTTTTAATTTTATTTATATTTCAAAATTTTATTTATTACCAAAACAGAATAAAAACGAAATGAGAAAAAAAATAAAAGAAAAACAACACCAACAATTGTGGTCGAACAGTTTTAGAATACGTTGGGAGATCCAATGTGAGAATCTAATATAAATAATTCATGCATTCAATGGCCAGTTGGGGAAATGGAAAATGAAAATGTTTGTTTTCCATTCGATTGCGATTGTATAATAATAATAATATGGGCTATAAATTAACATTTCATATGAGTTTGTTTGTTCGTGTTTATGTACAAAACATTTTTCCACTATGCAGTTTGTATAAGCCTTTTATGGTGCGATTATCATGAAACACACATCCGGATACACACACATACACGCACACACACACACACACACAGAGTCATACACATTCAGTTATTTTTTTGGCATTCCCAATAAGCAGTTAGTCAAAAGGGATTTTCGTTTTTGGCTTTGCCATAGCCAAACTCGACAAACATTTTATGGCTCTTTCCATGCTGTTCTCTCTCTGTGGCCTATTCCTACTCAACTTGAAGATTTATATGACAAATGGCATAAAATCTACGAATCAAATATGGCATATACACAAACACACATGTATGTATGTACATACATACAGCCTTAAAGTATGCTATGAAACTTTTGCTTTGGCATAATTCGGTCAGATACTTTCGATTGAAAAGAAAATTTACATAAATAATATGGCTGAAAATAAGGCTAACAAAGTATTGATATATGCGAAACAGAATACTGATAAGCCATTTGCTATAAATATATTGCTTGGCACATACATCTATCAAAAGGTTTAATAAATTGCATAAATTAAAGTATTCAAATCAACTAGATTAGAAATGAATGGAATTTCGAAAATAGAACTAGAGCCACAATTTTAATTCAAGTCACATCTACAAACAATATTTATTTTAACTCAAACAGTGTTGATAAACTCTGTTTAAGTGTAATCATAGTAGTGCTGGAAAACCCTCAACATTTTCAAGAAATTGCATGGAAACTATCGAGTAGTAGTTATCAATGATAATTCCAAATTTCGTAATTATTTTTTTTTTGGGGTAATTTTTTAGGTAAATATTTTATTTACTAAAAAAATCTGGGTAACATTTTTGAGATAAACTTTTGAACTAGAACTAAGAATTTAGGAATAATATTCTCAATTAGTACTTTAAAAATGTTTTTGGTATTAAAATGTTTAGTTTTATGTATGACTCTAAAATTTTTTGCATTTCAATAAAACAAGAATACAAATTTTATTTTTCTTTATTTGAATAAGAGTAAAAATAAAGTCAGTGTATGTATTTTTTCCAAACAAAATATATATTTTTGGGGTTGGCTCAAGACAAAACTTAATGGTTTTCCAGCTCTTAAGTCATGCTTTTGCGGTTTGTCATATCTTGTTATGGAAATTGTAAGCTTGATTTTTTTATATGATTATATAATAAGAGATAATTTATGGCAATGTTGGTTATGTTTCTGGAAAAAAATTAATACTTTTAACATTGGGCTTAAAATGAAAAGCTTAATTTCCTCTTTAATATATAAATTATTGTTTACATAAAAATTTTTCAATGCGTTGATCAAACAGGCTCAATCATTCGTTTAAATAAGTAAGTATTCTACTTATTTATAGTTAAATAGTTGAAGGACAGTGAATTTATTTACAAAATAATTTAATTTTGCAAACAATTTAATTTACAACTTTTTGTTCAGTGTCAGGAATAAAACATTTTTAACGAGAACAGGTCAATTGTAATTTACAAACTTTGATGAAAGGTTTAAAGCTCAAGTATTTTAAGTAGTTAAGGTTTTAATTTCAAGGAGAGGAGTGAGAAAGAATGTAAGTGGATAAAGCGAAATTCATTTGAACTACCTTTTCCACAAAATATGCTTAAACCTCTCCTTCCAACTGCAACACAATCACAATTGAAAATTACAAGTACATAAAAGTTTAAAATAGTTTATAAAATACTTTAATATGGATTACCCCACCTGCTTTCTGATACCTTTCCAAAAAATGTTCTTACTTACACTTCTGTCATCTGAGAGCGTTACGTAATGAATGAATAAACACAAAAGCTCAAAAATATTTTATTCATATTAAAATTCGAACTTAAATTTAATTTAATATAAGTTACAAAAAGGCTAAAACAATTTAAGCTATCTAAGAATTCATCATATTTAAAATATAATTTTTTTCATTGACAATCTAAATAACTTTACCAATTTATCAAACTTATGGTCATCAATTTTAAGGACTTACCACATAAGTTCATACTTCTTTTGATGGATCTTCACATTGATTGGTTTGAATTGGAAAATGGAAACTCAAGTTTGAGAAAAATTAAAATCTTGAATAGGAAAAGCTCAATGAAAAGAACAACAAACCCTTTACTTCGAGTGTGTGTGTGTGCTTAAAATGTGAAGTATGTCCTAATACAAACATGTGCATAAGAATATAAGACACACACACACACATACAGACAGATGTGCGTTTGCATATGGTTAAGGCCAACACTTGAAAGGACGATGAGCATCTTCTGGTTTATAATGGCAAAGCAGGAGAATGGGTAAAGGGTAGGGAAAGCAAATAGCCAGGGAATAATGTGAGGGCCAAAGGGCATTATTTACTTGGCAGTAAGCAAATATTTGCATTATATCATTTTAGGGCCCATGTATCCATTTAGACAATTTTGGCCGTTAATTAATGAAAACACAACATTTTGGGGCACTAATTAAGGGGGAACATTCGAAACATTGGGCGAAAGGGCTTGACAATGACTTTGCCGTCGTTTGATTTTACACCACACCGAAAAGAAATGTATCAAAAACTTTCTGTTTCATGAACCAAAAAAAAAGGTAAAGAAAAAATAAAAGGAAAACTGGCTCTACAAATAGACAGTTCACTTTCAAGTGGGAGACAAATGCCAGAAATAGAAGAAGAAGAACGAGAAGAAAAGAGAAAAACGAAAAGACAACGAACAAGGCGAGAAGGACATTTTGGGCCAATTCCAATGGCTGGCAATGAAGTGCACAAAAAGTGCTTCAAGTGCGACTACATGGACTGGCATTCGGTTGGCTGCCAAAGTAAACACATTACGAGGCAGAATGACTGAATGAATGAAAGATTTAATTCCTGGAAATGTTACAAGGACACCGAAACGGAGGAGCCACCACAAGAATCACTCAGACTCACAATCAAATAACATTAGCATTTTCTACGGAAAATTTTCATTATGCGAACGCCCACCAAATTTTTGTTACTGTCCCCGCTAAATGCAAAAAGGGAAAATTTTGTCATTTGTTTCAGACGTGATTCGATTGCAGAAAAAGGAAATGCCATCGTCTTGCCACCAAATTAGTGCAGGCCACAAGAAGAAGAAAGTTTTCAACCTGAGCACATACTTGGTGTATATATTCGACACACACACACACACTCACACACATATAAATACATATACATCTGGGTAGGAACTCTTTGGGGAACTTTCATTTTGAGGCCAACAGCCGTCTCTTTGCTTAGCTCTAACTTTAGTTTTCTTTCTAGCTGTCTCTCGCTGTCTTCTTACACTAAGTCCTTTATAATAAATAGTTGAGTCACTTAAGGGGGATTAATGTTGAAATTAGTTTTATGCCAATGAGATTACCGACATGACGTGGCCAAAAAGGAACAAAAAAAATGAAAACAACTAGAAAGAAGGGAACGGGAACATCAAAACATCAGGCAGTTAGTTCATTATATCAGCTAAAATCAGTTTTGTGGAGTTTCCTCTATTAGAGCGAAAGATAATGTTTGCTGTTTGTTATCTCTGATTAAAGTGCAAATCGTGATAGAAACCAACAAATTATTTCGATAGCAGTCGAAATGTTTCTATACTATATACATAAACCACTCGAATTCCATTTCCAAAATTTCACTAAAAATAAACAAAGTAAAAATGAAAGAGAAACCATAAACCTAAAAAAAATAAGTAAACAAATAACAAACAGTTTGAGTTTTGTTTAAATTTTATGCAATCTCTGACAAAAATTGCGTAAATATGACATTAAATGCATTATCTATAGTTAGGGGCTTTATAACTTATAGAGTTGTGATTAAATGGGATTATTTTTGTTTATAATATTTCACCTTGAAATAACAACAAACATTTTTGTTAGTTATGCTAATTGATAATACGTTTTTTAAAAGAGAACACTCTCTCGGAACCAAATATATACATATTTGATATCTCTTTCGTACCGACTCAAATACGCATATATACGCAACATTTGCCGGTTGTTTGAATACTCTTAAAAAATAAAGGTTATTTGACTTTAGGGAAGACTTTGACAAGAACAGTGGTTCTTTTTGATAAGGTATTAATTAATTATTAAATAAAAATGGATCTTAATTTTGGCTACATGGAATATGGGATAAAGAATTTATTATTTAAATTTATTAAATCTTTTTTTTCTGCCGGTTTGAAGTTAATACTTTTTGCTTTATTTTGAGTTTTAATTTGTTGACCCCAAAACGGAAAATACAACATTTCATAAAAATAAAAAAGGTTGCCTTAAAACAACAATTTTTGATTATATAGATTTATTTTGCTTTATGTATTATCTGAACAATCTTTCATGTTGGTAATCGTTCAGTAACACTTATGAATTCGATTACCACCATGGCACCACCATACATTTCGTTCAAAGTTTAATTTTTATTTTACTTTACTGATAAATAGAAATTTAAGTTATATTTATTATTACAATTTTAAACAAAGTTTGAGTAATATGGGCATCATATTTTAAAATAGGTTCCTTTTCAGAAGTTTTGACTGAATATTTATCAGGAAGCTTTCTTCTAACAATAATACGAAAGAAAAAGTAAATGAAAGTATTTATGTTGTCAGCTTACAATTAGATTCCAATAAGGTATATACGATACCCATAAAGTCATTAGAGCATCTAAACTTCGTTAAAGCCAAAACTACCCTGTCGTTGTTAATCTCCCGCTCTCGCTGACGCTCTTGTTCTAACATACTCTCTCAACAACTGTTTCTTCTATATAAGCAAAGAGAACTTTTTTGTTTGCTTTCAGTGGCAATTCAGCAATTGGCTGACAAACACCGAAAGAACCGAAAGTAGGAGCCATTTCAACATATAGAATCATGGTTCTCGTTGAACTATTCCTTTTAGCAGTAGTATTAGCTTACTTAGTTTATAAGTGGTCTGTGGCCCCATTCGATTATTTTGCCAAACGAAATGTGGCCCATGTGAAACCAAAGCCGCTGCTGGGCAATGTCCCTCTCGCCGTGATGAGAGGGCAGGGTTCCTATCTCAAGCACAGGTAAGAGAAAGTTGAAAGAGAGAGGCTAGTCGAATAAGAGAGTAATTGCGTTCTCTTTCAGCATTGATCTGCATTTGAAGTTGAAGCAACATAAAGTCTATGGCGTCTACAACATGAGGGAACCTCTCTACTATCTGGCAGATCCGAACTTGATACGCCAAGTGGGCATTAAGAGTTTCGACAACTTTGCCAATCATCGACGGGGATTGAGTGAGGCGAATGACAGTAGTGTCTTGTCCAAGAGTTTGCTCTCCCTGCGCGATCGTCGTTGGAAACAAATGAGGAGCACTTTGACGCCAACATTTACCAGTTTGAAAATACGTTTAATGTTCGAGTTGATCCATGCCTGCAATCTGGAGGCTGTCGAATACATTGGACGAGAGATTCAGCAGGAGGAGAGTAACTCGGAGTTGGAGCTCAAAGAGTTCTTTACACGGTATACCAACGATGTGATAGCCACTGCTGCATTTGGTGTCCAGGTCAATTCCTTTAAAGATCCACAAAACGAATTCTACACAATTGGCCAACGAGTGTCGCAATTTACCTTTTGGGGTGGACTTAAAGTGGCTTTGTATATTCTACTACCCAAAATAATGAAGGTGAGTTTGTAATTAGTAATTACTTTTTGTAATTAACTACTTAATATTGCTATGGAATTAATTAATTACTTAATATTGAAAAGAATTTTTTAAATACCTGAAATCACTTTTTCGTTTTTTGTTGAAAATTATGTTGCTTAAGTGAAAATACTCTAAATTGCTCAGTAAATTATTGCATGGTTACATTATACAATTGATTTACTAATTAGTTTATTCGAAATTTCTAATTACATCTAATTACTTTCACTTACTAGTATTGGTTTTCATGAAATTAATATCAAACCAAAAAATTACTTGCTAAAATATTTAACAAAATAAGCAAAGTATTTAACCAAAAAAATCAATAATTGTAGTTAACGTAAATTTAGACTATATGCCATGAAAAAAATTACTTAATTATTTAAACTATCAAATATTTAAGAAGAAAAGTTACCACAAATTGAATTTACTTAACTAGTAATTGATTAATAATATAAATTGGAATGCATTTTCATTAAAAAAATTCTCCAATCTACTGTCCACTAATCTATTGTATTATTATCTCTTCAGGCTCTTCGTGTTCCCGTTATGGACATGAATAATGTGGAATATTTTAAGAAATTGGTTTTCGGAACTATTAAGTATCGCAAGGAACACAATATCATCCGTCCCGATATGATACAACAATTACTGGAGGCTCAGCGCCAATTTAAACTCGAACAAGAATCGTCTGAAGGTCTTCCAGCTTCGGCTGATCGTGCGGAATTCAATGATGAGGATCTTTTGGCTCAGTGTTTGCTGTTTTTCTCAGCTGGATTCGAGACAGTGGCCACTTGCTTGAGCTTCACCAGCTATGAGCTGCACATGAATCAGGAAGTGCAGCAAAAACTCTATGAAGAAATTTTGGAGGTAGAAGAACGATTGGAGGGAAAACCCCTAGATTATGACACTTTGATGTCGATGAAATATTTGGATTGCATTATATCTGAATCGTTAAGGAAATGGCCTCCAGCTATAGTTATTGATCGACTATGCGCCGAAAACTTTGATTTGGTCGACGAGGATGAGAATAAGGTCTTGTTGAAATTACAGAAAGAAGATCTAGTTCACATTCCTATCATAGCGCTGCACTATGATCCGGAAAACTTTGACGAACCCAACGAATTTCGTCCCGAACGTTTCGATGAGGAGCATAAGCATGAGATTAAACCATTTAGTTATTTGCCCTTTGGCATTGGTCAAAGGAGTTGTATAGGCAACCGCATGGCCTTAATGGAGGTCAAGTCACTCATTTATCAGTTAATACGTAATTTTAAATTGGAGCCATCACCCAGATCCACATCAGACATGATGAACAGCATTGCGGGCTTTCGCATGCAGCCGAGGGAATTGTTTTGGTGTAAAATTGTGGCCAGGGAGAAAAAAAACTGAAAATTAATCATAAATATTAATAAAGAAACCAAAAACCAAAAAAAAAAAAAATGAAACAAAAAGAAACGTTGTTGTATGAAATTATGCCGAGGTTTCGGGAAAATGGGGGGAATGAGGGGAACAACAAAACCAACAAAATCACGAAATTTATTTGCCTTTTCTCTCGTTTGTTGACAAATTTTTTGGACTCGCGACAATGTTTCACAGAGATACTAGGGCCAGAAACCAGGCGACAAGTCACGTCATAACACTGTCAGGGTCCCTTCAATGGTTTAGTGTATGTGTGTGTGTGTGTGCTCGGTATGTGTGTTCGGTGTGTGTGGGATGCGGTTACAATGGCAACAACAGCTACAGTTATGTCAACCTCAAGCTCATACGACACAATATATAAACAACCAGTGAGAGACAGCAGAAGGGCCAACATCGGGCAGAATAAACCAGAGGCAGAGCCACCACTAGCACCGGCAACAATGGCAATAGCACTGGCAACAGCAACGGCAACCCACTCGCCCACATACTCGCAAGGACATTAAGGATTATTTATTGAGCGTTATTTTTCAGGCGGCATTAAAATTTCTTTTTTTTTTTTCTCCTCTTTACTGGTATGCACAATATGAATTATATTTCACTTGTATCATAAACTTCCCCCACATCCAGCACAACACAACGACAAATATTTTAAACTCTACTCTAGGGACGGGAGTGGAAAAAAAAACGACCACGACATTAGGGATCAGCGAATTAAGCCTGGCAAAACAAAATGATAATTAGAAGTGGGAAAAACATATTTTATATACTTAAATATTAAATATCAAACAAAAAGTTAATAAAATAAGATAATATTAATATTTCAAATTAGCTAAAAGCTTTTGGCTCAACAAACTTGAGCAGAGGAACGTCGGGGTCACCATTTCAATTTATGCAACAAATTTGGCGAATCGAGAACTGAGTTAAATATTTTTTAATAGGCAAACTTTTTTGAGGTTGAAGCAAAAGACATCAACTTTTATAAAACTCTATGAATAATGTGAGAAAAGTTTTTAAAGCAAGAAATTTGCAATATGGTCATAAAGTTAAAATCGATAGTGTTTTCGGAAAAGAAAATTCATAAATTTTAGAAGAATAATTAACGAGGAAACTTTAAAATTACAATTTTTGGTTGCAGTCGTTCGGGTAACCAAACGAAAAATTTGTACTCTGTAGTTTTTAAGTAAAAAATTATTGTCAAGTCTCTTTAAAATCAATTAAGCCATATACATAGTAACTAAATATAGTACATATATTGATGTAGTAGGTGTATTTGTTTGATGATTGTGTTAAAGAACGATAATTCTTTAAATAAAGTAGGCTGTACATACAGTAAAATTATATAAGTCGTCGGGGTCACCATTATGGGGTGTACATACAGTAAAATTTATATAAGACGTCGGGGTCACCATTATGGGCAATGTTCTTAATTTAATAGGTAACAGATTGGTATAATAGTTTATAAATATTTAATTTTTATTTTCTTTTAAATAAAAGTTGTTTAAAAAACCTTTTGAAGCAATAATATAAAGTTTCACTTAAGTCGTCGGGGTCACCATTATGGGCAATGTTTTCAATTTAACGAAAATCAGATTTGTAAAATAGTTTATGAAAACTTAATTCTTATTTTTCTTTTAATAACAGTTCTTTTAGAAAACTTTTAAAGCAGAAATAGGCACTTTGACTTAAGTCGTCGGGGTCACCATTAGCAAGGTTTTTATGTAACTAATATTTTTATATTTTATAAAATTTTATCAGTATAATAGAAAAATTGTTAAGTATAATCATAATCTGTTACTAGTTTGTTGATTCCTAGATAAAACAATATCAAAACAAAGTTTCCATAAAACTAAGTAATATATTGACATATACCATATCGTATTTCCCTTAACGCAAATATGAGTTTTAATTACATAAATGAATAGATTAACCAAAAAAAGCCAATCGATTAACAAAATTTGATGCATTGTCATGTTGGTTTCCGATCAATTAGGCAATAACTTGGATGCACTTTGCTCCTATCTATCAATAGCCATCTAATGACTATTAGGCTCAATGAACATGGGTGTTGTTTTGTGGCAGCAGGGCCAAAGCAAAAAAGAGAGTGAGGTGGTGGAAAAGCAATTAAAACTAACCAAATCCCAATAGACCAGGTTCGAAATCCCAGTTAGCAGTTGGCAGTTCGTCCCTCATGCAATTATTCACACAAAGTAACACATGTAATTAGTATTAGTCGCATATTTAACTTTCGGGCCCGGGGCGATGGTTCATAAAACTTTCAACGCAGGTCAAATTAGTGGGCAAGTTGAGTTTTTGTTAGTATTTTTATAGGCAATGGCAAACTAACCAAACAACAAAAACAACCACAACAACAACAATAACAATTTTGTTGTCCATGCAAACGAGCTTGGGATTTGGACGTCTCTCTCCTCGGCTCACTCACTCGCATGAAGCCTAAAGCGTTTATTTGCTTTAAAAAACCAAAAAAAAAATGAAAAAAGAAAAGGAATTAAAGCTCTGTCAAGGATAATCTAGGCTAGGTTAAATGCTTTTGTGGTACTTTCTTTTCTCTCATTTTTTATAGTCAAAGTTGAAGCTTTTGCCAAAGGCCGCTTAAAGTTTTTCTTTTTGTTTTTTTGCGGTATTCTCTCTCTTTTCGGTCTTCCTTACTTTTTTTTGGATGTTTTTTTTGTTATTTTTGGCGTTATTTTTACGCATAAACATCATAAACTTGGTGGCGACAACTGTGTTTCTCGTTCACACACAGCTAACAGCAGCAACAACAAAACCTTATCAATCAATTCAGGACAAACCAGCCAAGCAGTAAGGCGGATATATCTAGGATATATACTCACACACACTCACACACACACACTCAAAGGTCATAAAGAAACTTTGGCGCCGCGACCGCCAGACGCCGCTAGAGGAAAGAACCCAGAGAAAGCATTAAATTTTCTCTCTCTTGTGGCAGACGAAGAAAAGAAAGAAAAAAAATAGCAGAAAATAAAATAAAAATGTGAAAGTCAGAAACGGGTGTGGGATGGTGAGGAGTCAATTGGGATGGAGTGGAAGTGGATATGGATGTGAATGCTGAACGATGATACAATGATAATGCCAAGAACAATAACAACAAACAGCGGCAACGGCAGCTCGAAAGGCAAAAGCCTGACAAAACAGAATAGAAAATAGAATGAATGCTCAGCATTAACAATTTGGCACAATGGAATGGAACTGTCGCAGCCCGATAAACACAAAGTGATAACATTTCAAGCTTCTTTTTGTCTCTGTCTCTCTCTAAATGTGTATGTGAGACGGTTCACGTGTGTTATATGTTTGTGTGTGTGTGTGTGTGGGACAAGTGTTTGTCATCTTTGTCTGCAGGACAGATTTAGAGCTGACATCGTGAAATGATCAAAGAATGAACACAAGACCCTAAAAAGATGTGCAGGTGACTTAAGTATCTTAATAATCTCACTTTGTCATTTATATAAAATGAATTTCTTAAGGCAGTTGGTAATTTCAAAATGATAAATGATCAAATCAACTTTATCTCTTAATTAATGCTCCTTTAATCTCTTAAGGTTGGAGGTTATTGTAAGTTAACCTTATACGTTTTGAGACTAAAAGACGAAACACATTCTGTTTCCTATACTCATAATGTAAGGAATTTTCTTTTAATTTAAAACTTCGTGTTTTTTTTATATACCAAAAATATTGCACAGTATACAATATACATTTTTTTTTTTTTGGCAATTTTCGGTAAATGTTAATAATTTATTGCCTCAGGCGTTGACTCTATTGAAAATCAACAATCAATTGCATTAATTTCTTTTAAAGAAAAAAATACGTGAAATATTAAACACGACTTTGATTTTTAAATAGATTACTTTTTTATCATTCGAAATACTATATAAGCTATAACGGTAGGATAATTTGGATCTTAAAGAACGCTCTCAAAACTCGAGAAGCTTAAGCTAGAAAAAACTAGACGGAATTGAATTTACTCAGAAGGCATTTTATTGATTTATTACTAAAGTCTTGGTTACTAAAGTAAAAAATATAATCCAAAAAATTTGCGTAATGAAAATGTAACGAAGATTAGAGATTTTTAATAGAAATGTGATATCAGACCAAGGATCAAGAGGGGCTCAAGGGTTTGGAATTCATTCATGCACAGACCTAATTTCAAATATTTAGTTGAATCGAATAGAATGAACGAGGAATTTCAGTTACTGACATTTTCTTAGCTTTTAAATCCAATTCTTAATTTCTTAATACTCTGTTGACCACTCTTTATACGAATTGCCATTTACCGCTTAAAAATTTATTTACGCTTTATTAACTAATTGTTCATTTTGTTTTCTGAATATTAATGATAAGAGATGCTAGACAATCGTGCAATCTATAGGAGAATGTTGTCATATAAAACTAAAGCTTAAATAGAATACAAACCTAAACATTGATATGGGTAAGCCTGAGCCACCTTTTACATAGGCAGACTTAGGACCGTGATTTGGGCGAGCTTTGGCCTTTTAAGTATGCAATATGTATTTATTACTTACTTTTAACAAATTGATAACTTTTCGTATGCTTTGTAACCTTTAAATTTCCTATAAACTATTATTGTTTTAAGAAACTTGTTTTGAATCACATAACATTCAAAAGTTTCTTTATATGTTTTAAAACTTGAATTGTCGGACTGCTTATAAAGGGTGTTTTTTTTTTTTTAGATGTATACAACTTTTGCTAGGTATAACTGTGAAACTAGCTTTCATTCAAAGCAGCTGTTTTAGACTTTTTATTCAGTATATATTGGCTAATCACCATGAACATACTAACGCCTAAACAACATTTGCAAATAGTAAAAATTTTCTTCAAAAATTGGCTACATATTATAAATAAAAAAAAAAATAGTTTGGATGTGACCTGGGATTAAGATCTAACATCTGCATGTTTTTAAAATATATTCAGGACTATAAAAATGTTATTTTATATTTTAAAAATAATCGTAGCTGGGTCAACAAGAAAAACATGGCGTTCTTAGAAAAAAACATTTTTCTTTTGCCGTTTCAAAAGTCTGATTAAATTTGCAGTACATAGATTAATAGGAAATCACTTTCTGATATGTCAAAGAATTTGTGGAAAGAAATTAGAAAACTCCAAAAAAGTTTATTTCTTTTCCACAACAAAAATAATATTCTTAAAAAAATCATCTAAAAGTAAATGAAAAGTTTATTGAGCAACATTGTTATATTGACAATTTTCAGAATTTAGAAATATAATCAAGAACTTATCGATTCTCTACAAGATGGAATTTGTGTGGAGCGTGTCTTTCCCTAAGTGATTACTAGAAGTAAATATTAGATATACAGATAAGAAAATCGTATAGTGAACTATGCATATATATAGTGAACAAACGTTCGTCGAACAAACAATTGGGTTCAACTGCCTTTGCTGGTTTCGATTTCAGTTAACCCAAGACTGTACCGAGACGGTGCTTATTGCCTTTTGACTAAAGCAATCGAACTTTCATCAGCATCCCTTTCGTGTTTGCTTAAATGTGTATATGTGAGTGTGTGTGTGTGTGTCTGTGTGGGTGTGCGTGTGTGTCTATGCTATGAAAGCGGTTTGTAAATGGTAATACCAATTTAAACAAATTGATTAGCGTGACATCATCTCGTCCGTTGCCTTACACGTACAACCTAGCCATCCCCCCACTCATATCCTTGGCAACATCTACTTCAGTTGCTGTGGCTGCTTCGACTTATTCTATGTGTTAGATAAATATAGAATTTTCGCCCCCACCCACACAGTCAACGTCCCTGTTTGGCTGTTAACATCTCTTGAATTTGTTGTAAGCAAGTTGTATGTCCCTCCACAGAAACATCCTTCCCATGCGCCTTTCATTCTTCACCAACATAAGGAGAGAACAAGCAAAGAAAAAGCATAAGCATAATTTGAAGAGTGCTTCAAGCAAAAGTTTCTTATGTCGTTGGCAAGTTTTACTGTCGTTTTCTTTTTTTCTTCTTTTCTGTTTTTTTCTTTTTTTTGCTTCTTTACTTTCCGGGTTTTTTCAAGTGCTTTTCATAAGGGGGAAGAAAAACCGAAAAATAAATATAATTTTATTTTAGAGGGTTTCCCCCTTGGCTCTGTATATTTTTGTATTATTCATTTAATGTTGCATTATTCTGTTTGGCCTTCTGTGTGTGTGTGTTTGTGTGTGTGTGCAGCAGCTGCTCCAGCCATATAGCCATAGCCACATCCGCTTTATCTCGTCTCCCTTCCCGCAAAAATTTCGTTTTGTGGTTCCACTTGAAATTATTGTCTAACGCATACGTTAAGCTTGGCCAAGCACAAATATATGAAAAGTTCCTTTTTTTTTCTATGGTTTTTTGCCTGTCCCCTGTCATTGTCATAAATCCCTTTTTTTCAACTTGTGTGACATTTTTCGGTTGCTGCATGTTGTGGCAGATGCAACATTCTATGCATGAGTCTGTGTCTGTCCGTGTGTGTGTGTGTGTGTGCTACAAAGGTATTTGAAAAACTTTTCATATTTTTGCTGCCGCTGGCAGCTGTTGCCACCTGCATCATTTGCATCCTGCCATCAGCCCAACCATACCACGCCCATAGCCCGTAGCCCCTATTTACGCCCACATACGATATACATGCGATTTCCTGCATCTCCCCCTTTTTGCCTACTCTTTCCGTTTTGTGGCCAATTGCAATTGCCCCTGAATGGATGTAGAGGAAATTGAAAAGGCCGCAGGCAGCGCCTCAAAGTATGCCACGAAAAAAAATGTGCTGTTTGGTGGAAAATTTTCTCCTCTTTTGTTGGCCATCCAAAAGTGTGACAATTCAAAAGGTTGAAAATTAGAAAATTGAAAATGATTAAAAAATTCAGTAACCTTTGAATGGGATTCAATAAAATTCTTCCTAGTTACTAACTAAATCGTTGTTAGTCCACGAACTACAAAATGGATAGAAATAGTTTGCTTATACATAGTTGAAGCAGTGAAACATTCTATGAACTACTTCAATTCTATGCAAACTATTGCTGAAGCAGCAGTGAAAAACAGTTGCGAACGTTACGTATACGCCGCGTGGTGTTTAGAAATGTTCTATATATTTTATTTAAATTTTGTCGCGGAAATTTCCAATGAATTTTCTTTCCCCAAATGTTTACGGAAAAAAAATTGTCAGAGTCCCCCTGTTTATAGTTTATATATACTTAAGAATAAAAGTTTATAGTTCGTATAAAAAATATTGAATCAGCAAGTTTTTCTCCTTTTAGCCACTTTTTCTTGCTGTTGTTAGTTTTTTTTTTGTTGGCACTTAGTCATTATATTCAGAACAACAGCTGACGTTGGTTTTCATTTCATTCTTGTTCTTCATGCTTTCACTCACCGCTGGTGGCATTTAATGAGCAGTTGAGACAGGTGAAAGAATGCCAAGCAAAAGCTGAAACAGGTGGAGGTGGAATGAAGATGAAGGAGATTTTACTTACTTTTTAGCAAATCCGCCAGCGTCGTGAAGTCGTTTATTTCAACTGCGTTTTTAGATGTAAGTAAATGAAGTTAAATGGTGGAGACGGCTCTTCCTCAGTCTCTACCTCGAACTCAGCACGGCCTCTTTGTCTGGGTCTTGGGCTTGTCTTGTGCCTGGCACTTTTTGAGTAGTTGTTGTTGTTGTTGTTGTTGTCGCTTTTGCTGTTACTGTTCTCGTTATTGTTGTTGCAGTTGTTGGTACTCTTTCAACCTGGGCACAAAAGTATGCAGCAAGGCACGCATAAAAAATTAAAAAAACGCAAGTAAGAAAAAAGGCAAATGCCATCAGTAAAAGGACGATAAGAGGGTAGGCAGAGGAGAAGATGGAGATGGAGCAGCAGCAGAAAGACATCAACATGGAAAAGGTTTGCAAATGGGAGCAGAACGTAAAGAGAGAGAGAGTGTGTTAGTGGATGCTGAAGTAAGCAAGTCCTTTTTATGTTTTCCTCTTGTCAAAGACTTGGGCTCAAGATTTCCTTTAACTTGGCCAAAAAAGGTGTTTTTTGTTAAATCTTCAAGCATTTCACAGAGAGTATGCTAAGAAACTTGCCTAAAAATCTCGTCTCTTAGCAAAAGATTGTAGACTGAAATTTGATAAAAAAAGAGGAGCAAACAAGAAAACTCACAAACTCAAAAAAAAGAGCAATTAATGGAATTAAATTTATATAAGAAATGTAATTAATGAATTTAAATTTGGTAAAAAAAAACCGTTTATATTGATGTAAAAGTTGACAAAATTATGAAATTATCGCGATTTCTTTTTAATGGCACTGTTTTTAGGAAGTTTTTAGGTGGAACAAAAGCTATTACAACAGAAATTTAGTTTATTCTAGGGTAAAAATGGAAAATCATTTTGTAAGATCAGAGTCAGCACTTTTTGGCAGATTTTTATGCCCACTACAAAAAAGGAATTGCAAAAAGAGCAAATCGACGAATAACTTTTTCAAATTGCTGAACGATTGGTAAAAACCTACGAAATTTTACAAATATTTAATTGTAGTCGGTAAATACTGTTAGAGCTTTGCCGTAATTCCTTATTTTTATATTCTATATTGTTGATAAGAAGTTTCAAGTAAATAAGATCGGTATTGTATTCTGTATCAAAAGGCTTTAACAGCTTTAAATTAGTCACAGTAAATAGTAATAAGAAAAAAAGTACTTTATACAGAATTTTCGAAAAGTGGAATAATTTTCAAACTGATTCTAATGAATAGGAAATGGAAACACCGTGCGTATTTAGTATATTCCAACACTATTGATGTGTACGCTAGTCTTTGACATTTGGAAGACAATGGAATTAAATTTCATTAATAAAGAAATAAAAATTTGAAACTACTACCTATACATAAAATTACTATTTGGTAAGTTTTTGAGTATCATTATATTATGTAAATTATGTTCATTTAATTTTTATATTATACAGTTAAAAAATAAAGGATTTAATTTTAACGTTTCAATTTTTATTTTGAATTTTAAGCTAAGGTCTTTATAATAATAATTAAAAGGGAGATCGGGTTGGAAAGAAAATATAGAAGACAAATTGGCCGAAAACTTAAAAAAAAAAGACTACTGGGACACATTGTCAATTGTTAAAATGCTGATTTACCCAATGTGAATTATTTGATGAATGCTTTTAGTTCATTGGACGAAACTTGTTTTTAAAACTATGCCAAAGGTAAGTAAACAATTTACTTCTATTAAACTATTAAAAACTTTTCGAATGTTTGTGGTTAGAAAGAGGTATTCGTTGCCAAAATTGTTTTCAGAGAGTTGTTAAGCCACAGGAGGATATTTCACATGTTTTTTCTATAGTTTTCATATAATGAATTCTTCGACTGTCTATTGCATACTTAAGGGCGGCAAATTTCTTTAACTTGAACTACCTATTTTTACCACAAAAACAAGGTAGAGATAACTAGATAAGGCCACAAAATTGGCATTCCAAGTAAAATGGCAAGAAAACTCTTTAATTTTGTCTTAAATTTAATTTAAGACTATTCCAAGAATTTCATGCGGTTATTCTTTCATTTACTTTCTTATCTGACTAATAATTCCCAACTGGTTAGTGGCATTTTCATATTAGAATGGTATGCCCTGCTCATTTGTTGTTGCTAATGTGGTCCTGCAGGTGTGATAATGCCTACATCTAATGACTTTTCACAGAGCGCCAGCTGAGTGTGAGCATGTCGTTTTTCTTGTAGTCTATTTAAATGCTTTTCTTTTTGCTATTCTCCTTTTGCCGTATTTGTGCTTTTTGTTAAACAAAACAACAGCTGCTGCTGCTGCTGCTGCTGCTGCTGTTGGTGCTGCTGCTAGCTGCCTGCAATTAGACTAACTAATATGGAATGAAATTTGAATTTGACACGCCCCAGAGATTTGAGTTAAACATAAACAAGATAGTCACACAGAAGGCACTTAATAGTTTGCTTGGCGTAAACATGATACAACCTAAAAGCAGGATTGAGGGGCAGAGAATATCAAGGAAAATGTGTGGCCACATTGTCTCCACTGGGTGTCTCTTTTCTTTTTTTTTTCTTTTTTTTTTTTGCCACTTTTGTGCGAACGAAACGAA
Organism: Drosophila willistoni; assembly: GCF_018902025.1. Classification (NCBI taxonomy): domain Eukaryota; kingdom Metazoa; phylum Arthropoda; class Insecta; order Diptera; family Drosophilidae; genus Drosophila; species Drosophila willistoni. The sequence continues at coordinate 4,850,894 of NW_025814048.1, forward strand.
CGAGGAGAGCAACAACATCAAAGGCATGAAAAAGAAGGAGGCACAACAGAGATTTTGCTTTGACTGAATATTTAATAAATGCAAAAAGGTATGCCAAAAAAGGGGAGCAACACCAACAACAACAACAACAACAACAATGCCTAAGCATTTCTTCTTACATATTTGCCGCTGATAAGAACGTGAGTGAGTGAGTGAGAGGGCGACGTTTGTGGGTGATATGCGCGTAAATTTTTTTTTTTGATATTTTATTCATGGAGTTAAGTCCATGCCGCCATGGATGATGCTCCCGTCAATCGGCATTACAATCGAAGGCATTCTAACTTATTGATGAGGCCAAAGCGGCTTAACACAACATACACAAAACACTATCAGTTTGCCCATACATAGTCATCTCTCTGTTTGTTCAGTTCTGCATAATTATTTACATTGAAACTTTACGCGCTTTCACAACAGATTTTACATTTGTTTACGTATACGTAATATTTTCTGGGTTTTATTTTTTTTTGTTCCAATATTTGTTATTTTTGTGTGAATATATTTTGTTATTTTGCTATTATTTTGAAGCGCATTCAATGTGCTTTGCCTTTGGCTGGCTTCGTTCGACTGAATCAAATGCCTTTTTGGATGCTGGCCTGGTCTGGTCTGGTCTGGCTTGGTAGTCGGCTCTGGACGCCTTTCGGAGTCTTTCAGTGGCTTCGTTTTCGGTGCATGCAACTCGTGGCACACTGGGGCACTGGCACACGCCACAAATGCGCAAGCGTTGTGAGAATTCACTTCGCTGGCTTGTCTTATATGAAATTCTTTACAGAATTTACTTTAGCATAAAAACGCTTGTTTATGGAAATCAAAGTATTGTCCTTCTTTCGTTTTTTATTTTGAAAGTACTCCATGCATTAAGTTTTTATCTAAATATTGCTTTCAGTCAATCTATTCGAAAGCGGAACCACATGTGAGCGGATTTATGGACTGAAAATATTATAATTTTATCATCTATTGAACGTTTTTGTGCAACTTGTCTAACCATATAATGCTTGAATGGTTTGTTTAACAGGTTAATGTACTGATCAATTTACAGCTTTCTACTACGTTGAGCTTATTGTTCAATTTTCGATTATACTTAAATATAACTCAATATGGTTTTGAGTTGTGTGTTCAAAATACTTAAGACTTGTTAATTTAAAACTGGCTTCAATCCCAAATGAGAATATGTACTTATCGTGTGAGGGATTTTAATTATACCTTTGAATGTTAATATAAAACTAAAAATGATTTTAACAAGCTTTGACTTATATATTTAAATTCTATCAAAAGCTTATTTTAAAGAAAATATAGAACGAAAGGTTTTTAAAAAATAACAATTTGTATCCGGGATCTATATTATATTATATTAAATAATATAATATAATAAGATAATATAATATAAAATTTATTATTTTGGGTTTAAAAGGTTAATTATATTTAATGTTTTCTTATCTTAACCTTTTATTCTTATATATAGAAGATCTTAATCTGATCTTAATAGCTACATTGAATCGTAGCTATTACGATTTATCGGATCGAACAACTATATCATACCAGCGATTGATAAGCCTACTTTATTAAGAATTATCTCAGTAGATTTATAAAAATCAAACTAAAGATGAATTTGAAAATCGAAACTTCTTAAACGACATTTTGTCAAGAAATTAATGATTTCAAAATCGTCGATATGAACTTCAACCAAAGTCTGTTTCTTTTTGTTACTTGTAAGTAACGTACAATCGGTAGTTGTACTAAGTAAGTAAGTAAGGATTTATCTACAAACATTTTTTAAATTAGTTGATTCGTGTCTTTGCTTATTCAATTATTGATATAATAAGAACAAATTTATTCGGTTTATGGCCTAAAACTTATGTTAAACCCTAAGTTTATCAAAGTAGTGTAAATTTTATACAAACTTCGACCTAGTAATAAATCTACTTTTAATGAGGTGTACTCTTTGTACATAAAATTTAAATCACAAAAACCTAAAACTAAGAACCTCTTTACAAAAAACTGCTCAGTTTGCTTTTGTCTATATAAAATTGTTCAATAAAATAAAATTTGCATATGCTAACCTTTTCCGAATTTTAATATTTCCAATGGGCACTTAAAATAAAACTCAATTGCTGTAATTACAAAACATTTTAAAACGTAAATGTATTACTGACAATATTAGCAATTACTTTTTATTCTACTGTATTCATTGTGTACGACTTCAAATCGAGTAATGTGACATGGCATCTAAAATATCAGCACGTCTCAATTTTTAAAGGAATAGTAGAACAGGCATAATTCAGTGGCTCATCTAGTAGCCAAACAGGCACTTCAGTGAGAAAATCATTCTAAGATATTAAAATTTGGATAAATTTCCCTAATAAACTTTGCCGACGTTCCGTCACTGATAATTACTTGAAACTTCCTTTAAGTCAAAAAATACTTAAAGTCATTTACATTTTTTTTTGAAATTTTATTAATTTATTAAAAGATAATTTTTGTTTTTTTGATAATTTTATTGTTAAAAAAATAAAATGAAAAAAATTTCAGCTAATTTAGTTTTGAATTAAAATGAATTCTCTATTTCAATTATGTACATAATTCTGATTCATACACAAAAAATAATTGTTCATTCATTCTACTTGAATATTTGTGTATATATTTAGAATCCTTTTGTTCAAAGATAATTATAATAATTTGTAGGTTCTTTCCAATATTTTTTCTAGATTAGTTAGTTATGTTGTTTTTCTGTACTAAACCATTATTCAACCATTATTACAAAAACAGAATAACTTATTAATCTAGAATTCGAAATATGCACCTCAAATATTAATTTAATATTCTTAATAAAGTAAAATAGTTCATCTTTAATTTGTTAGAGATTTCGATTTTAAAAAAGGTTTAAAAATTCTTTGGTCAAAGTAACACTTTAAAATTCGAAGGGTTTGTGTATCTAATTCATATATTTTATTCATTAAACATTTTAATTTGTTTTATTCAAAATATAAATTGGCCTCGATTTATTTTATATCTAATGATGGAGATTTTTGATTTTGTTTTTGGATTTGGATTTTGTTTTTTTTTTTAATTATTTGTTTAAGATTATTGGAACTTGGTATAAGTTCCTTTACATTAACATGTTTTAAAAGCTTTTGTTACATGGCTCATGAAGAGCTTCTAACTCATGAAACCAAAATATATCTTGACTTCCTTCTGAAAATGGAAGAGGAGAAGATCAAATTTTCCTTACTCCACTCCAAATGCTATTGAGTTTGTTACCATTTGGAATTGGGCAAATCAAAGACTTAAATTTTAAGAAAAGTTAGTTAAACATTCCAGCTAAAACTTCTCAGATAAAACAGATAAACGTCAACTCCCCTTGAAATTTGGCCCACTGTTGCAATTGAGTGAAGGCCTAGACAATATTTCGGAGTAAAAATAAACAACCAGGGCTTCTCAAAAACGCACAGACACACTCACACCCTCACACACACACACACGGACACACAAGCACATGTACAAAGTAGAACCTACACCCACAAAAGAATCGTAAAACTTGTTAAAGAAATGTTAGGCTTAATTTGAACTGGTTTCTATTTTAAGAGCCTCCCATCAAAACATTCTGACACTAAAATCAGAATGCCTTACGGATATAAGTGAAATTAATTTGTTAAATTCCCATACGAATGGATTCGAAATTGCCTCATAAATAAATCCATCAATAAGTGAAGCAGAAATAAAAACCAAACACCAACAAAAAAAAAAAAAGAAAACACTCATATGTATATTTTTCCATATGAACATATGCTTTTTGCTTTCGCGTTGAAGTGTCAATAATTGGCATTCGAGCCTGAACTGGAATCGAGTTGGAGATTAATAATTTGTTGTCACACATGAAAAGAAAATTTATTTATGCGCCGCATTCCGCTGGCTGAAGTGAGAGAGTTTGTTTTTGGGTGGTATCCGGTGGGTTGGGTGGGTTGAGGAGTATGAGGATATGAGAAGGCTTTGGTCCATGGGTGTTGCTCGTAAATCTTTTTGTGGCCAGCATATTGGAGAGGTCACATGATGGCGAACTGGTTTGGGGCTCGATTGCAGTTGCTGTCGTCGTCGTGCTGCATGTACGACATGGCCAACAGTTGAGTATTTATGGCCACACAGAAGAAATAATATGAATTACGAACTTTATTATTATTAATATTGCGTTTTATTCAGTTTCAATTGACTGCCATCAATTTAATGTCACTTGAAGCAAGCGTTACAATTAAGTTGAATTTCAAAGATGCTTTAACATTCAGTTTTTTTGGTTTCTTCACCTGTTTTTTTCTGCGAATCGATCCATTTTTGAACATTTTCAAGTACGGTCGATTTATGGGTTACACCTGAACTCGCAAGAGGATTACATCGCTTTGCCGCGGTTATTGCTTTGGGTAAACCCATAGGTTTTTCAACTGGACAATTTATATAGTCGTATTGTTCTTTGACATTGCATAGAAACGGATATTGTGTACTGATGCCCGTGCTACAGGATTTACCACCAACAGTCGACGAAGCATAGATGGGATAACAACCATCTACACCCACATTGTACATACATGTCAAGCTCTGGACATTCCATATATCAACAATGGGAAATAGCGCTATGGCACAGCCAACACGATCGGCACGATCTCTAGCCAATTGGAGAAAGTGCTTGATCTCACCAAAATGCTCTACGGTCGAAGGGATCTTGCCCGTCATAATGGTACCCATATCGGCTTTCGTATACTCTTGGAACCACATACTAATCTGACTGCTGACGACTTCAGTTACATTCTGTGTGTCACGGAACATATTGTAAGCCAAATTTTGTCCCACGTGCGGATAACGCGCAGTTCCAGTGCATTCGCTGCGCTTCATATAACATTGTTTCGCATTCAATTCGGCCAAGAAGGCCAATTCGGAGCTCCAACGCATTGTGGCCATTTTTTTGGCTGCCGCAAACTGACCTAAGCCCATGGCCAATTGACTACGCATATTATTGTGTTTGGTTAAAATCAAATGTTTTAGATTATTATCTATACGATATATGTCCGTTTTTGGATCGCAGCTGGCGGCCTTTTCCTTGATTTGAAGAACACTAGAAATAATTTTAGGATTCCTTTTTAAATCGTTTACCAACACTTACTCCCGTATGACCACAAGCCATGTGTGTGGTATTGGGCTTAGTACAAAGATCCGGATGACAATAATCCAGTTCACGTGGCGGCTGCTTATCATTCGCCCGGATTTCTAAAATTGAAGCCGAAACTAAAAGTAAGATTACCGATTTCCTCATATTGCATATATCAACTGACTTTAAGCACTTAAAATCATCTCGCATTTATTAAGCTTAACAAATTGCTTAATTCTCATGTCGAATTCGGAATTAGCAAATATTTTACGGCTTGCAATACTATGTAAAATACATACACTCATGGACAAACAAATAGGTGTGAGACTTAGTACTTGAGAAATGTCCATATAAAAAAAGTATGACAAGTTCTACGATCATAAAACTGATTCCCAATGATTAGTGTTAATATCATGATGTAAAATAAGTCGCTACCAGTAATTATTACCAGCCTTAACAAATTCTTTGACCATCATTCGTAATACACCCACTTTTTCAGTTGGCCAGAATAATAGTAATTTGAAAAATATGTAGCAATGGTTCAATATTCAATTGAGTTTTGCTAAATACATTTAGTATCTTAAATATTCACAATTATTCTCGATAATTTGATCTATATTCGTGGGCACAGACGACTCTGTTTAATTTTGCTTCATGGCACTACCACTAATCATTGAGAATCAGTTTTATATAACTATAATGTGGCTCACAGATTATTTCGACCCACCTTATATTTTAAATTTGAAATCACCACACCTTTTTTTATCAATACACTGTGGGCCAGAATATTAGAATTATTATTTTTTTTTTTATTTTTGCTATCATTGATCATGGTTTTTATACAGATTTGAACAAAAATGATCAAATATTGCATTTTTGCATACTTTTAGGCTAAAGTTTAGTCAAAATTTTCTCTTTTTAGACGATACAAAATATGTTTATTATGACATTAAATAAATTTTACTTTAAAATGTTTATTTTTAAATCATTCTTCATAAGCTGGTCTTTCTTATCCTTATTTTACATTATTTATTTATTACACCCTGTAAAATTGTCAATCGCACAAAGTAAATAAAAGTATCTCGCCAATTTTGTCACAGAAAACAGCTGACTGACTTGACTTTAACGTCCCTTAAACTATAAATACTATTAATAGGCGCGAATAAGAAATAGATTAACACTTAAAAATAATTTATAAAAGATTATTCTGAATACTAGATCAAATAAGTAAAAATTTATTGGCTAAAAAAGTTTATTATTATTATTATTAGTATAGAAATTATACTTCAATAAAGAATATATACATACCTCAGTATGGAATATACTTGTAAACTATTAAACCTAACTATGATTTATAAGCATTGGACGAAAACTACAATCATACATTAGCCTGGGATACGAACACGAATCCTGGAATCCTGTTGAGTTGCCGTAAAGACTGGGCCACTTAAACAACTGATCTATTATGAACTGTTCCAGTTGAATCCAAAATATATGAACAAGAAAAATGGTAATAAACATTTATACTCCAGATATCATTTATTAGAAGTAAAGTATTGGAGAAGTCACTTTATTACTTTTATGTTCAAATTTCTGTTTGGTCCAAATACCACTCTTCAATCTTTTGAATGTGTCCTGGGATGGCTGTTGTTTCAATATCATTTCTTTCCCGTTTCTTTATTTCTCTTTTTATATTGGAAGTTTCACTTGGCGAGCATAAATGTTTATATTGCGAAGAGACACCACATTTACAATGTGAAGCTGGTTTTTTGTCGGTTTGATAAACGGGTTTCTTGAAATCCTTCATGGAGTCGCTATATATACAGACCAATAATTGATGATTCCATCCCTCTTTAGTATACCTCGATATGGCACAGCCAATGCGATCGACCTCACCAATTATTAATTGTAAAAAGTGTCCTATCTCGTGACTACATAATTACAAATAAATTTAAGTTAATGAAGAAAAGATATGTTGTTACCTACTTTTTACCTACTTGTCTTTCGATACGCCATTCTCGATACTTTTCGCTCTGGCCCACTGATTTTCCCGATACCACGAATGCAGTATGGACTCCACAATTTTCAGAATGTCCTGGTCGCCCTTAAATTTATTGTAGGCCGCATTAAAGCCAGGGTTCCTATATTGTACCGTCGAAATGCATTCCGTTGGTGGACTTATAGTGCATCTTTTTGCTGCCCATTCTGCGATTCGGGCCAATTCTGGGCTCCATTGCATGGTGAGCATGCGACCACTCGAAGGTAACTTTTGCAGAGCTCCTTTGGCCACAATATCTCGAAATGTATTATGTTGTCGTAGAATAAATTCTTTTATACTGCTAGTCATTTGGTATGTCCCTTGAGCACAACCGCAAGTTTTTCCCCAGAACTATAAATATCATATCATAAATATCAAGTATCATCTCAGTAGCTCTTAAACTTAACGCGTGGGTATACGGACAGTTCTCATGACATATTTAACTTACTCCATATGTATTACAGAGTACGTGGGTAACACCTCTTGGGCATATCGATACATCACAAAACTTAGAAAGCTTTTCTTGGGATTGGAAACAATCGTTAATATAAATTCCTTTGGCTTTTTTATCAGTCAAGAAAATAAGTGCTACAAACAAGATGAAACAATTTACAGACTTCATGACTAACTGAAAAAAAACAGCACAAACGCTTTCAAAAAATTAAATTTTCGTCACAGTTTCACTTAGTTTCATGGGTTGTTAGGAGATCATTTCGAATGAATGTTTAACGATACTTTTTGGTTAGAACTTTTTAGGTTCTTGCTTCGGGTTTTTCAAATCTTTCAATTTGAACGAAGCTTAATTTATCTAAAAGTTTCTTAATATAATTTATTTATTTATATAATTTATATTTATATATAACCAATTATAACTTATCAATACAAATAGAAAAAACAACAAATAATTGTTTTTTCTTAAGGATACGCTAATGATTGAACTACTAGTAATTTAAATACTCTTTCTCTGAAGCGAAAACCTGACTGATATCCTATTACGATACTTCATCCAATTTCTTTTTACCTCTACACTACCATGAAATCTTTTATAAATAACTCTAAAAGGTATTCTAAATCCTCGCTAAAGCGAACAGAAATTCTTTATGTTTTTGGTAATCTCTCTTGGCATTCGATTGGATTTTTCGCAGTTTTATCTTATTGTTATTTGATTCCTCGTAAGCGATTCATATCAGCCAACTAAGTTTGAGATATTTCTTAAAGTTTATACTTCGGAATTTAAATAATTAAAATTATTTTTTTTAGCCTATTCTGATTCTTTCCTTTTCGACCTGAGTTCTTTCGTTTGGTCTAATTTCATTTCTATCCGAATTTACCTTCTTTATTGCTTCCTCCTCTTTTTTATATGTTCATGTGATATTGTTCAATTTTATATCATACTATAGTGTATAGTTAAGCTTTCTCTTTTACCCTTTTCTGCTTTATTTTTGAAAATTGAATTATTATGATTCAGTCGTTCTATTTTGCTTCTCAAAGTCCCCACCTTAGCTTAAGATTTTCGTTCACTTCAACCTGTCAACATTCATTGCAGTTTCCTTTAATTTTTGATTTTAAATTTTTTCTTCTGTCTCTTAAATTTAACTCAGATAACTAGATTTTTATACCACACCGAATGATTCTGTTCGAGTATTTCGATATTTTAAAATATTAAAAGCACTGATGAATATTTATATGGGTCTATATTAGTGGGTTAGCATCTCGATTAACGGCTTAGTGGATTGACCATTGACCGACCAAGACAAATACAATATATAAGTAAATACTGATGGACCATAAATTAATTTTCAACTGATACCTCACTGATACATCATATCTTAGGGTAGATCTTAGAAGATCATGCATTTGGTCGCCTCAATATGAGTCACATCAGATTAGAAATGAATCAGTTCAAAAGGATTTCATGCTTTTCACTCTTTGTGGTCTCCTTCCCTCTTCCAATTAATCTTAATCTTAAAGCTTGTGGATAAATTTTAATGGTTAATCTATCGGTACTATGTATACTTTCTGGACATCCCTTTATTTCTAACTAGATGTTCTGTCAACTATTCAGGCTATATTTATTTTATAGGCGTGTGGCTTAGATAAACCTTTTAGGTTCTTCTGTTTTGATTACATCCTTTTATACCCTTTACTCTATATTCTTTTCCCTCTGCCTCATTAATAACTGTAGTGAACTTATTTTCATCCTATTGTCTGTTTTCAATGGGTATTTGTCCACATGATTTGTGTTGAGCGATATACGATTCCTTCTCTTGATGGTTCCCACTTGTTTCTAAGAGAACTATATGTTATTTAGGCACAATCTTAACAAAACTCGGCACAGTCATTATTAGGTATTTTGGACCATTTTCAGAAGACACATTGTAGTATAAAACTGACTTTTTGCACTGAACATTCCTATGGAAAATAAATAAAATAGTTATCCGTTCTATTTGAATACGAAAAAGAAAAATAATAATAAACATCCTTATTCGGGAAAGCATTTATTAGAAGTCAAATATTTCATATAACAGTATGACCTTAGGACAATTTTAGCTCAGTTTCATCTCAAATCGTTGCATCCACCCAATTGGCGATGGGATTAAGTGACCCTGGGGATCGAGATAAGCGACTTCAATTTTTAGTTGTATTCAATTCAACCATATCCAAATCTGAGTCATGTTTCTTTTCTGTATTTTCTAAATTGGAACTTTCCCTCCTCGAGCATAGATTTTGAAATTGTTGATTGACACCACATTTACAATGTGAAGCTGGTTTATTGTCTATTTGATAAACGGGTTTCTTGAAATCCTTCATGGAGTCGCTATATATACAGACCAATAATTGATGATTCCATTCCTCTTTAGTATACCTCGATATGGCACAGCCAATGCGATCGACCTCACCAATTATCAATTGTAGAAAGTGTCTTATCTCACGACTACATAATTACAAATAAATTTAAGTTAATGAAGAAAAGATATGTTGTTACCTACTTTTTACCTACCTGTCTTTCGATACGCCATTCTCGATACTTTTCGCTCTGGCCCACTGATTTTCCCGATACCACGACTGCAGTTGGGACTTCACAATTTTCAGAATGTCCTGGTCGCCCTTAAATTTATTGTAGGCCGCGTTAAAGCCAGGGTTCCTATATTGTACCGTCGAAATGCATTCCGTTGGTGGACTTATAGTGCATCTTTTTGCTGCCCATTCTGCGATTCGGGCCAATTCTGTACTCCATTCCATGGTGAGCATGCGACCACTCGGAGGAAACTTGTGCAGATATCTTCCGGCCACAATATTTCGAAATATATTATGTTTCCGCAAAATATAATGTACTATTGCGTGTGTATTTCGATAAATGCGTAGATTTGTGCCGCATGTTTCTGCCCAAGTCTATATACAAAGAAGATCATTTCATTAACAATATCAAAGGAGCTAACCTACATAGGTTCTGGCGAAGTTTTCTGTTTATATTTATATTCTTTGAATCGGTTTATTTGTGTTTTCAACTCTTAAATTGCACAGTTTTTATACCCTTGCAAAAAGGGTATATTAATTTTGGTCAGAAGTGTGCAACGCATAGAAGGAAGCATCTCCGACCATATAAAGTATATATATTCTTGATCAGCATGACGAGACGAGTTCAAATAGCCATGTCCGTCCGTCCGTCCGTCCGTCTGTCCGTCCGTCCGTCTGGATCAACGCAAACTCCTCCTAGTTAGAGCTACAGAGTTCAAATTTTGCATGTAGGCTTGTATATAGTGCAGGGGTTGTATATCTCGGATTCAGCCGGATCGGACCACTATATCATATAGCTCCCATACAAACGCCAAAGTCACGAACAGTGTTTTTTCTCAATAACTTCGTTATTTTCTGAGCTATTGTCGTGAAATTTAATATTGATGAGTTTATTTGGTTTATTATCGGGTGACTATATCATATAGCTCCCATAGCTCGTTATTTTTAACGTGATTGCTTTCAAATTAAGTATTTGTTAGTTTAATATATCTGTTAATGACTGTGCCGAATTTGATAAAGATCGGGTAACTATATCATATAGCTCCCATAGGAACGATCGGTAGAAAACAGTGACTTTGATCAATATCGTCGTAATTTGCTATGCTAAGATTGTAGGCCGTTGTTTCGGCAACAGCCTTTTTAGGTAAAACGTTTTTCCACCTTGATGGCTATAGGTAAGGAAAGAGTTACCAGAAAAGTTGCAAGGGTATACAAACTTTGACGCGGTCGAAGTTAGCCCCGGCCCTCTGGTTTTTTGCATGCTTATGGTGTCGAAAATGGCTCTTTCTCTGTGTTATAAGTCTCTGACAACTTTTACTTACATTTGGATTGTTGCAGCCTATATGAGAAGTTAAGTTCTTTGGGCATATCGATTTGTCACAAAAGTCAGAAGCTTTTTCTTTTCTCATCGCATTGCTACAAGTGCTATTAACATCTCCTCTGGCTTTTCTATCAATCAAGGAAAAAAGTGCTACAAACAAGATGAAACAACTTAAAGACTTCATGACTAACTGAAAACAATCCCAAATGCTTTTTAAAAATTACATTTTCGTCACAGTTTCACTTAGTTTCATGGGTTGTTAGGAGATAATTTCGAATAAATGTTTAACGATACTTTTTGGTTAGAACTTTTTAGGTTCTTGCTTCAGGTTTTTCAAATCTTTCAATTTGAAAGAAATTTAATTTATCTAAAGGTTTCTAAATATAATTTATATATTTATATAAATTATATTTATATATAACCAATTATAACTTATCAATACAAATAGAAAAAACAACAAATAATTGTTTTTTCTTAAGGATACGCTAATGATTAAACTACTAGTATTTTAAATACTCTTTCTCTGAAGCGAAAACCTGACTGATATCCTATTACGATACTTCATCCAATTTATTTTTACCTCTACACTACCATGAAATCTTTTATAAATAACTATAAAAGGTATTCTAAATCCTCGCTAAAGCGAACAGAAATTCTTTATGTTTTTGGTAATCTCTCTTGGCATTCGATTGGATTTTTCGCAGTTTTATCTTATTGTTATTTGATTCCTCGTAAGCGATTCATATCAGCCAACTAAGTTTGAGATATTTCTTAAAGTTTATACTTCGGAATTTAAATAATTAAAATTATTTTTTTTAGCCTATTCTGATTCTTTCCTTTTCGACCTGAGTTCTTTCGTTTGGTCTAATTTCATTTCTATCCGAATTTACCTTCTTTATTGCTTCCTCCTCTTTTTTATATGTTCATGTGATATTGTTCAATTTTATATCATACTATAGTGTATAGTTAAGCTTTCTCTTTTACCCTTTTCTGCTTTATTTTTGAAAATTGAATTATTATGATTCAGTCGTTCTATTTTGCTTCTCAAAGTCCCCACCTTAGCTTAAGATTTTCGTTCACTTCAACCTGTCAACATTCATTGCAGTTTCCTTTAATTTTTGATTTTAAATTTTTTCTTCTGTCTCTTAAATTTAACTCAGATAACTAGATTTTTATACCACACCGAATGATTCTTTTCGAGTATTTCGATATTTTAAAATATTAAAAGCACTGATGAATATTTATATGGGTCTATATTAGTGGGTTAGCATCTCGATTAACGGCTTAGTGGATTGACCATTGACCGACCAAGACAAATACAATATATAAGTAAATACTGATGGACCATAAATTAATTTTCAACTGATACCTCACTGATACATCATATCTTAGGGTAGATCTTAGAAGATCATGCATTTGGTCGCCTCAATATGAGTCACATCAGATTAGAAATGAATCAGTTCAAAAGGATTTCATGCTTTTCACTCTTTGTGGTCTCCTTCCCTCTTCCAATTAATCTTAATCTTAAAGCTTGTGGATAAATTTTAATGGTTAATCTATCGGTACTATGTATACTTTCTGGACATCCCTTTATTTCTAACTAGATGTTCTGTCAACTATTCAGGCTATATTTATTTTATAGGCGTGTGGCTTAGATAAACCTTTTAGGTTCTTCTGTTTTGATTACATCCTTTTATACCCTTTACTCTATATTCTTTTCCCTCTGCCTGATTAATTACTGCAGTGAACTTATTTTCATCCTATTGTCTGTTTTCAATGGGTATTTGTCCACATGATTTGTGTTGAGCGATATACGATTCCTTCTCTTGATGGTTCCCACTTGTTTCTAAGAGAACTATATGTTATTTAGGCACAATCTTAACAAAACTCGGCACAGTCATTATTAGGTATTTTGGACCATTTTCAGAAGACACATTGTAGTATAAAACTGACTTTTTGCACTGAACATTCCTATGGAAAATAAATAAAATAGTTATCCGTTCTATTTGAATACGAAAAAGAAAAATAATAATAAACATCCTTATTCGGGAAAGCATTTATTAGAAGTCAAATATTTCATATAACAGTATGACCTTAGGACAATTTTAGCTCAGTTTCATCTCAAATCGTTGCATCCACCCAATTGGCGATGGGATTAAGTGACCCTGGGGATCGAGATAAGCGACTTCAATTTTTAATTGTATTCAATTCAACCATATCCAAATCTGAGTCATGTTTCTTTTCTGTACTTTATAAATTGAAACTTTCCCTCCTCGAGCATAGATTTTGAAATTGTTGATTGACACCACATTTACAATGTGAAGTTGGTTTATTGTCTATTTGATAAACGGGTTTCTTGAAATCCCTTATGGAGTCGCTATATATACAGACCAATAATTGATGATTCCATTCCTCTTTAGTATACCTCGATATGGCACAGCCAATGCGATCGACCTCGCCAATTATCAATTGTAGAAAGTGTCCTATCTCGTGACTAAATAATTACAAATAAATTTAAGTTAATGAAGAAAAGATAAGTTGTTACCTACTTTTTACCTACTTTTCTGTCGATACGCCATTTATGATAGTTTTCGATCTGGCCCACATATTTTCCCGATACCACGACTGCAGTATGGACTCCACAATTTTAAGAATCTCCTGGTCGCCCTTAAATTTATTGTAGTCCGCCTTAAAGCCAGGGTTCCTATATTGTACCGTCGAAATGCATTCCGTTGGTGGAATGCTAGTGCATCTTTTTGCTGCCCATTTTGCGATTTGGGCCAATTCTTTACTCCATTCCATGGTAAGCATGCGACCACTCGTAGGAAACATTTTCAGATATCCTCCGGCCACAATATTTCGAAATGTATTATGTTTCCGCAAAATATAATGTACTATTGCGTGTGTATTTCGATAAATGCGTAGATTCGTGCCGCATGTTTCTGCCCAAGTCTATATACAAAGAAGATCATTTCATTAACAATATCAAAGGAGCTAACCTACATAGGTTCTGGCGAAGTTATCTGTTTATATTTATATTCTTTGAATCGGTTTATTTGTGTTTTCAACTCTTAAATTGCACAGTTTTTTTTTGCATGCTTATGGTGTCGAAAATGGCTCTTTTTCTGTGTTATAAGTCTCTGACAACTTTTACTTACATTTGGATTGTTGCAGCCTATATGAGAAGTTAAGTTCTTTGGGCATATCGATTTGTCACAAAAGTCAGAAGCTTCTTCTTTTCTCATCGCATTGCTACAAGTGCTATTAACATCTCCTCTGGCTTTTCTATCAATCAAGGAAAAAAGTGCTACAAACAAGATGAAACAACTTACAGACTTCATGACTAACTGAAAACAATCCCAAATGCTTTTTAAAAATTACATTTTCGTCACAGTTTCACTTAGTTTCATGGGTTGTTAGGAGATCATTTCGAATAAATGTTTAACGATAGTTTTTTGTTAAAACTTTTTGGTTCTTGCAAACAGTGTATATTCAGTTTGGTCAGAAGTCTGCAACGCCTAGAAGGAAGCATCTCATTGTAAGACCATATAAAGTACATATATATGTTCTTGATCAGCACGAGGTCAAATAGCCATGTCTGGGAATGGCGCTTAAAAAGTAAATAGCAACTAATAACTTATATTTTGTAAATACTTCACTTCTACTTTTAGTTTGGTTTTAAATTATTACAGATTCCTATAGTGATGATTGAAGATGATTGATATACGATTTATATACCCTTGCTCTGAAGTTAAACCATGACAAATAATATATGTAAGAAGGCAAGTTCACTGGCTACTGCAACGAAGTAAACAACTTACACTGTCTTTTCGTCTGATTAACATCAGGTTTTAGTTTTGCTGACATTACTTAGCAATGTCTGGATCTATTGTAAGAAAAGTAGACTTTACAATCTGACTTTAGTGCTATAAACTCAAATTGTACCGAAATCATATTGCATCTGGTATTGTAAATGGCATATGCTATTTTGTGGTATACATTTTGTCTTTGAATTTATCCAAAAAGTATTCAACGAAGTTTATGATATCTCTTCTATTTAACAATACAACTTTTGAACAATTCCCTTGTCTCTAAATTGTCCAAAAAAGAAGACTAAGATGATTTTTAAACTATTGTCTTGGGACCCAAAAAGTTGAACCTCATTAATCGTTTTTGTATTTTTGCAAAAGTAATCTTTCAATTTCCTCTTGTTTTCATCTACATATGTATGTAGACTCTCGTTAATTAGAACCTTTTTGTAAATGACTTGTACAGATAAATAACACTTTTTTGGGAGTTTTTGCGTCAGGATACACAATGCTAATGATTTGCTTAGCTTTCTCCTTCTCTCTCGGTTCACTAAATATTTCTATTTATATGTCAAATATGTATATGTGTTTAAAATTTTAAATTCTAAAATTTTTTGCCCCAACGTCAAAGTGCTTTTCTGACACCTCCTATCGTTAAACTGCTGCATCGTCTAACTGTCTTAAGAAGTACCATCCGAATATACCATAAAACAATCAAGGGAAACCCCCTTTTTTGAACAAACTTTATAGCAGCTAAACTGAAAAATCGCTAATATGAAAACTGGTTTTAATACATGAAAGATTTTAATTTTCGAGATTTGTAAATTCCGATCATCTATTTACTAAATGGTAAATTTGTCGCCACAAATTGAATATGTTCAAAGTTTTTGGTCGGGTTTAAAGTTTTTTAATTCTAATTTTCTCTATTTCCAAGCAGTTTATGATTCGAAATCTAGTTATGAATATGTTCATTTTCGTGTTTAAATGATGTACTGTAAATTTTGTAATCTTAGCTTTTTTATTTTCCGGAAGGTGACATTCTCTTAAGTATTTCTACATTGCCAAAACACCTATGAATCCTTTGGAAAATACTGTAGGACTATTCGAATTAAAAAATTTGTATATCAGAAATTTACATTTAAATTTATTTGGTATCATTTGACTAGTACTAGTATTTACTTAACTTCTATTTATTTTTTAGACTACGATAAAGGTCGACTAAAATTTGTATAGATTTCATTAACCAAACATTTGAAGTCAAAAACATTTTCCCTTTTAAATAAAGAATCATACATACATATATAGTAGGTTGTCTCAAAATTACACGTAGATCGAATGAAATAATCTTCATCTTTATTCTTTTAGATGAACGAAAACTTTTTAAGAATCAATCAGAAAAATGTTGTTTTTATCCATCTAAAGTATTTTCCACTTATATTTATTTGGATATACTGTTTCGATAGCTTCAGTTTTTGGACTGTGTGTAATCTAATGAATACTATGCATTTCTCTTTGAAGGTCTACGTGTCTATATGTCGATGATTAATCCCCAGTTTACGAATAAATAAAAATGATAGAGTGGAATTTGGCGTGGGTTAGAGATAACCAGCCTGATAATGTGTGGGTGGTTTGTAAAGTTATTTTTATTTATTTTTTACTTATTTTAGGTAAAACTTTGCTTACAGACTTTAACTCTAAAGGCTTGTGGACTTTACTAATGATGGAAATTCTCCTGCCTATTGGGCTCTATGGTGACTCTGGCGTAGGGACTGCCACTGCCCACTTTCCTTCTCATGGTTACAGCTCGATGTGGTCGCAGACCCATCACAAGCAAGTATACACCAGCAGCACAGAGAGCAATCAGACAGAGGACGATCAAGCCATAAGCCCACCTTGGCCAAGTATCGCAACTGAAGGAATTTCGTTTCGCTGACGAGACAAGAAGACCGCGTATTTTGGATGGTTTATAGCAACGTCCGTTGGTTTCGATTTTCAGATCTTTTAGCCAGGCTAATTCGCAGTCACAGTGTAGCGGGACACCGTTGAGATCCAGTTCGGTAAGTTGTTGAAAAAGTGGCAAGAAAGTGCTATTAAAACCACGCAAAAGAGTGCCACGAAATATCAGAGTCTTGAGATTTGTAGGCACCTTGCCGGGATTGATGCCAAAGGCATAGCTATCCAGGTGGGAGAGTTTACGACTATTTTGGAAACTCACAGTTTCCAGTAGCTCTATGGGTACAAGGGCATGGGCTGCAATGCTTTGTAGGCGGGGCATATCCTCCACATAGAGCTGTCGCACTTGTGTCAAATTGGCCGTATCCTCGGGTAACAGTTGCTCCAACAAATTATCACTGATATCAAATTGTACAAGGCTCGATGGCAGTTGCTTGGGCACACGCTCAAACAGATTACGACGCAGTGAGAGCTCTTTCAAGGGGACCTTCTCCGGCAAATACAGTTCACTCAAATTGCAGGCATCCAAACGGAGTATCGATAGTTTGGAGTTAATGCCCAATTGGCCATACAAATCCAATGAACTTGTTGTCGTCTGATTCAGTTTCCGGTTCCATGACAAATCCAAACTGTTCAGCACCAGCAATGGCATGAATAATTGTCCGGGCAGGGCGAACAAATTATTGTGGGCCAAATCGAGGGTTTGCAAATGCGGTAAATCCGAAAAGGCCTTCTCGCCCACTTGGCTAATGCTATTCCAGCCCAAATACAATTCACGTAGACAGTTCAATTTGGCGAAATTATTGTTAATCAATTGGCTGATATTATTGTGCATTAGATTCAATTGATGGAGACTATCGCTTATGAATATGGGTGGAGAGCCATTTAAATTATTCCACGACAAGTCCAAAGTGTCAATATAGAGCGGCAATTGTGCGTTTAAATCGTCGGTTTTATAATATTTATAACTGCAATCGATATGCAGGGCTCGCATGCCCCATGGTGAGGCACTCACATTATTGCATTCGCAGGAAGTACGTGTGTTCTTTTTCGATTCGGGATAACAGAAACGATCTATCTGGTTGTCGCCATCATCGGCATCAATATTCTCAGACAATCCTCCGCTCGAGAAAAGCAGTAGGAGTAGCAGAGCAAAGTTCACTAGTCGTTTCATATTCACTTTCATTCACTGCCTTACTCATCTACTTCCTATAGAAAACTAATTTGTTATGCTCTAAATAAATTCAAATATTTTTCGTTGCCATATCTTATCAGGGAGTGAATGCGAAAAAGCTTCGAAATAGTATATACGATTTTCCAATAAATAACTCTTTCCCAACTATAATGTGGTTTTGATTCTCTGTTTTAGTCACCGGCGATAAAAAAAAAGCTGTGATAAGATAAGCCCGTAAAGAGCTTTTTGTTTCGTATACGCTCTCTGCACTCTTGCACTACCTTATCGGTTTCTGTTATCTATTTCATTAATCATTATCATTTCTCACACTCCCTCCCCCACACCACTAACCCTCCCACACCGTTATATTTTCACACACTCACACATGCCCGAGGGTTTGTCTTAATATTGATGGATTTCGAGAAATCCCAATGTCCCCTCTCTCTCTCTCTCTCTCTTTCTGTTTCTCATCTTTTGGCATCAAATTCAAACCGAAAAATCCAAACAAAACATAAAAAGTCAAGGATAATCCCAGAGACAGTGATTTAAGACGAGCCATCTTTAGGGGATTTATCTAGCCCATTGCATCAATACAGAACAATGGAATGAATGGAGTCGGGGCAGATGAAAGAGCGTAAAGGAAGTCGTTGTCGTCGTCATCGTCTAAGTCCTTAAGTTAAATTGTAATTAAGCCTGGAAATCTCATGGATTTCTTTTGGCATTTGCTCTTAATGCTTGGGGATTCAAAATGAAAAAGAAATGGCTTTTTAAAACATGTGTATGTATTTACATTCATATGTAAGTACAACAAAATGAACTTTTTTAATCATGCTTAGTACAGAAATTTCGCCTAAATTGCCA
Organism: Drosophila willistoni; assembly: GCF_018902025.1. Lineage (NCBI taxonomy): Eukaryota > Metazoa > Arthropoda > Insecta > Diptera > Drosophilidae > Drosophila > Drosophila willistoni. The sequence continues at coordinate 4,870,235 of NW_025814048.1, forward strand.
TCTGTTTATTTATTCATAGTATTTTTTTTAACTTGTAACTGCCACAACAACTTTTTGATATTTCGAAAGTTAACAGTGAAACATCCTTGGAACTCTGCCAGAGATATCAAAATAAATACTCCAATAGATTCTGGGAAACTCGACGACCCAGAGAGGCGTTAATGTGCCATATATTAGGATTCGTAAGTTGGGATCGTTAATTGTTTCAGGCTGATATAGGGTTATAAATTAGATATCGCTGAAAGAAATGCAAGAAACATCAAGTTCTACCATAGGATAACCTTTTGTTTTGCCAAGGCTTAAGTTATTTTTTGTAATATGTAAAAGAGGCAAACCTCACGTTTAATTAACTTCCAGTAAAGTCGACATCAGGTCCCTTTAGAAAAATTTTGTATTAATTACTTTTAATATACAGTCGACTCTCGTTAAAGTAAACCTGCGATATTTCGAACATCTTGTTAAAACCTCTTTTATTTCCAATTTTGTATGCGACAGACACGATCGTCAAAACCAACGATAAAGATGAAGACGATACATCAGCATCAGCTTTTGTTAGGGTAACTAGAGCCTCATTTGATAACTTACCAAAACTTTTATCTACAAGACGAAACTGTAAAGAAAACTTTGCTTCGAAGCCAACCCGTATAAATGGGCTATTCTCAAAGACTAATTAATTCTCATTAAGCATACGCAAGTCATTAGCAGTTTTTTATCTTACGAAAATTTGAAACCATTTAATATTTTAAACACTCGATAATTTCCTAATATTTGAAGACCACTTCTATTATTTAGTCGAAATTCAAGAATTTGACTAAAAAAGGGTCCTTACACATAATAAAACCAGTCTTCTTTAAAATAAAAATACTTTAAAACATTATGTAAAGTTTTCCAAACCGTGCAGAATTTATATGGGTCTTTAGCTGATCATATGGACGTATCTATAATTTATAATCTTTTCATTAAACTTTCTTCAATAATGCTTCAAAAAAATAGAACGTCTAATTAAATAAGACCTCAATTGTCAAACCCGAAAGGTTTAACTTAACGAAAACAAATATATGTAATCAATCACATATTATCCAATTCTCTAATTTGATATCCTCGAATGTATTTTAAATATTTTACGTATTAGTCATCAATGTGAACTAATCAAGTTGATCGGGTATGAAAACATGACCAATTGATTAGTTCTCTCAACGTCAGATTCAAGCGAGCTTGACTAAATATATTTAAATTTATCAAGCTTACAGTATAGTTCAGATAGTTCAGAGAGCTTTTCGTCTTACGTTTTACGTAACTGATCTTATTCTTTAGATGAAATTTCATTCAACTTTCCAAGCCATATGATAACGTCAATTGGTTTCTTTTTCAATACGCTTTCGGAACTGGAAGTTCAAATATTAAAAAATGAATACTTTAATTTAAAATGTTCAAGATTTTGAAAAGCGTGAATTCTTCAAATTTGAAATCGATGAGAAATCAGGTTTCTATATTAATTAAAAAGTTCTTTTCCAATAAATTGTTGCTTTATAATGTAAAAGATATACTGAGAAATTTTCCAAAAGTTCATTGAAAACCTTGTAAACACGTTTGCAATAACATTCAATTTAAATAGAATTAAGTTTATGATTTCTCGAAAATCTTTAAATCTTAAATTTTATTTCGAAAAAGAAAAAAAAGAAATGTTCGCGTATAATATTAACAATTCTGTAGCCAAATTTGTAACTTAAATTATGGTTATTTCACTTGGCTGAGTTTTTCTTCAATTCTTTTTGCATAGAAACGAGTTTCTTCTTCTCAATGTGTGTCGAAGTGTGTCCAAGTATGTGTGTGTGTGTGTGTGTGTATATATGTCTGAGACTATTTCGTACATACTTATTTTCCAGGCCCTTTGGGCCCCAAAACGACGAACTTTTCTTTGTGTCAATGGAAAATTGATGAGGCAACATACACGCACACCCACACACAGACACACATCCTCCCTACCTCCCTCCCTCCCACACATACGCACTGGCATTTGCATAAATTAAAGACTTATGCTCTTGCTTCTACTCTTGCCTCTTCTTGAAGTTGCAAACGATTCTGGTTCTTGACTTTTGTATCATCAAATTACATGTGGAACACATAGCTAGCCCGAAGGATAATGGGTTGAAGTAGAAAGAGCGGGAGGTAGGGCCAGAGGGTAGAGGGTTAAGAGGGGAACATGTAAAGCATTTAATGAGCTCAGTTACAGACTCCTCCGCATCTGCGATGCCTTGCCATGTACTTAAATATATTGAAAATGCCAGGCACATTTTAGCTTTTTGGCTTCTTCTCCTAACATCAAGCCCAACCCACATTTCCACAACCCTCACCTCAACCCACTTTTCATCTAAAGTCCTAGAAATGAGTTTTGTTTCTTTATTTTAACTAAAAACTCATTAATTACCTTCTAAAAGGGACAGAAAACGACGACGAATATATACGTAAATATATATATATAGTAATTACTGAACATTACAAGGCAATTTAATTAAAAACCAATTTTCACACACATTGGCAAATTGGGACGAGATGCCTGATGGAATTGTTAATTAATAGGCCAAATCACAATCAGGTACATAACAACGAAGCGTAACGTATTCAGGTCAAAATCAAGCACTGAATATTTATGAAAATTTTAATATTAAATTCCACAAAAAATTTTTGCAATGGTCCAACCTTGCTAAAGTACCGAACCATCATCCCGTCCCAATAGCGTCAATCAATGCAAAACTGAAATGAAATGCAATTTCCCCCCACGCAATAAAAGCGGCTTCATTAAGCCAAATTGGAGATGGAGAAGGCCCACTTGGTTGGCGGCCCATGTGACAGGACTGTCACACCCGCATATAGGAAAATGGCAAATCACAGCGTAAAACAGGATGGGAGGTGATGGCGGTGTGCGAGGAGGGTTGGTGGAAATCCTCATTGATGTTGTTCGTCCTGTTGTTGATGTCCTTGTTGTCGTTGTCGTGTGACAGTTTATGGCTCTTTAATTGAATCGCTTGTCATGCATTTGTCTAATAATGATTCAGTTTGTCCCATAATGCAGTCGAAACACCCATTGAGTCCATTCTCCCTCCCCATGGAACTGGGGAATGTTCAACTAATTTGATGACTTCCGATTCCGTGAAATAAAAAATGAAAAAACTCTAGGGCATAAGCCGGAAAATCTATTCAACTGCTTTATGAGCTTTATGCTCTCGTGTACTTACCTTGATTGATTGCAAGACTAACAAAGTATGCAAAAAAAAAACTAGAAAAAGGAGTAGAAGAAAAAACATTGTAAGCAACTTTTAAAAGCAATGTAAATAAAGAGCTAATTACAACAGAAACATAAAGTGATTTTAACTACTCAATGAAAGCCTTGAAAGGAGTACGCGATGTGTAAACTCCTCTGGGAGTGCCTGGTTATGGGCCGAGTTGATTTCATGAGTCTTCCAACTAGAAAAGAAAGATACCTGAGCAAATTTGAAACTGAGAGGTTTTTAAAATAACGGCACATTGTGGTCAGCTGCAAAAAATGTTGAGTTAATATCATTTCTTTTTTTATACCAACTGCGAAAAGGATAAAGTTGCCAAAAAAGGAAAAGGGAAGTTTTAAAAGAAAATTCTTGGTAAGTAACAGCGAAATGGAAACAGACATTTAAGTCTTTGGAGACTATGTATTTATATATAGTCCTCTATATAAAGGATATTAATTTTTTTGTGAATCCGTGTGGTAAGTGCGCCCCAGTAATTCGATAGCAATTGATTTTCAACATAAATTTTTAAGCTTGCGCAATTAAGAACTGCAAACTAATATTTGTTATATTTATCGGTTCACAAAATTTAATAGAATTCGAATAAAAATTACCCAATCTTTGTGGTCGAAAATTTTGTCATTGTAGAGTTTTTTATAGTTGAAGCCGTCTATAATTTTGAAAATGGGCACTTGCTAATTTTTCGACAGTCCCTTGACATATTATTAGACTCCTGGTAAAAAAATTTTTAGCCTGGCCTATAACACGTCAGTAGACATTAACAAAGCTATTTCATGATGAAACATCAAAATTTATTATTAATGCTACAAATGTCACATAAAAAATTAGAAATTTACATAAAAAAGAAAATCTATGAAATCGCTATTGAAACACTTTAAATTGTTGAATTGAACTGTTAAATTGAAACTCTGTTTTTTAGGTTATATGTCTTTTTCGCGATAATCGATGCCTTCGATATTCAAAAACTTAAGTTCTACCAACATATCTACAAAAAGTTGATAATAACAACAAGAAATGTAAAGTAAAAGTAGATTTGCAGCATGAGTTTAATAATATGGCAAGGGACTGTATATCCATTGCTTGATTTTCAATAACCATTTACCATCTTGCACTTTCCACCAAGGAATCACAACGCGTTTTATAAATTAATCAAATCAATAATATTGATTCAATATACACAGAAGTTTTTGCATTTTTTATTTTAAATTTTACATATCTTCTATGTAAATCAAATGAACGTTTTGTATCTGAATTTTTTAAACTTATATAAATTCAAGTTAATTTACAGATACAATAAAATCTCATCGAACTGCTCTTAGCTGCTAACTGAGTTATTAGAAAAGGTTTAATAAATACCTGGTCAAGCCAGTTTCAGTTCAAAACGTTTGTCTTTCAGTTTAATTGAAACGTGTCTCGGTTTAAATTTATTATTCATCGATTAGGATGAAACGCCTTGGGCTTAACATTTACTTGATATATTGAACCATAATTAGCAACGGCTTATCGAAGGAGAGGGTTAGCAATAAGCTGTTTCTGTTAGACAGGATTAACTTTGTTGCCAAGTGTACATACCTAGGCCTTAAAAAGGTTGGCTCTCTTCTCTCGTTTAATGGGTATAAAAAGACAGTATATATTTAATTTGCTCGCTTACGTATACATGTATGCAAATATTACCCCATCATCTCCATCTCCATTAAAAAGGACACAGACACCTCACTGTTTTTTTTTTTGTGCTCGCTCTCTTCTGCTCACCCTTCAGACAATTTAATTGCCTTTGAAAACGTTTCTGTCACGCATTTTAAAACTTGTCGTAATCATCAACGTAATTTAACAGGCCCTTTTTAACCGCTGCCATTAGGAGGAAACGGAGAGGGGGTAGTGGGTCCGCACATGAACACACACACACACACAAACACTCACACACGTTCTTGTGGTTTCCTCTCCTGGCTGCGCTCAATTAAATCGACAAATTTAAAGAAAATTATTTTGTTTCTAATGTGCGGCAAAGAGACGTGCCACAAAACGACCTTCGACCTAGCCCCCCCCACCTACTCCTACGAACAATAAAATGTTCAAGAAAATTTTGGCTGAAAAATATATTAAGTTTGAAATCTCATTAGTTGAAAGTCGCTCACAGAGACAGAAGCGAAATAATAACAATTTTCTATAAATCTTTGATGAGACAAAAACATTTAAATTTTGAGAACATTTCCCTTTGATATGACTGCAATTAAATTGAAATGATTTTAAGCATAATGTTTAGTTTTTCTCCAACATCTATGTGTGGGTGTTTGTGTATGTGTGTGTATGTCAATTTTCCCTTTTGAATGTTATTTATTGTTGCCACAATCTTCTTCTTCAACTTGTAATGAGAATTTTTGCCTTTTTTGGTATCCTTAATGTAAATACTTTTGAATACTTAACCACATACACACAAATGTTTTCGACTGCGAACAGAAAACAGAAAACACAGAATACAAAACTGTCAACGATATTATATTGCAAAATCACTGAGCGAGACAGACCCAGTCAAAAGAATGAGAAGGAACATGCAAGTTAGAGAGAAGAAAGACACAATTTACAAGCAGATTTTCTCTGTGTTTGCTGTCATTAATGTGCACTGGAGTAAGGTTTTTACCACAACAGGGACGGACTAATCAGCTATGAGGGGCTTGGCTTTTAATGAAGATTAAGGCTTGATATTTAAAAAAACTTCGCAATTGATGAGTTTGTGCAAGTGGTAATAGATTAAATAGATTAAATATTCTTTAAAAGTAGGTATACTAATTTGTATTTGGCATGAGGTTTCTAATAGTTTTGAAGACGAGTCTCTGTGCTTATAGGAACTTGTAACTGTAACTGACTTGCCAGAAGGAAAGCCAGCAGTCCAATGAAAACTCAATGTCCCATACTTCATCAGTACTGAAATATAATATCAGCAGGAATAGTAACAAGGCTTTTATTATAATGTCCTAAAAGTAAAGCAGCTACTGGGTAGTCCTTTTTCTATTGAAAATATTGTTAAGTGTGAAAAGTATTAAATATTACGTATACGCAATATTGCCACAAAGTGCTGTAAAAAAGATATACAATCTGTAGCAGTTTATATGCTGAAAGACCATGCCAAGCAATTATGCAAAGCAAAAAACTTTAAAAATAAAATAAATTTCTTACATTTTTACAACTTCATAAAAAAAACAATTTCTGGGCCGTTAATCTTTGTTCCAAAAGTTGACAAAAATAAAGAATTTTAATTAGAGTGTTATCAACTAATGATAAATCTGAAGACTCCTAATGACTAAACAAATTTAGATATTAACCTTCATAGTCATAGATAGTTTTAACATCCTGTCAAAATTGGTAGGATTGTTTACACGAAAAATAAACTTTTTGTAAGTAAAACCATATGTTTCTTATGTAGCTGAAATTTTTTTATGAGAGTCCCAAGTTGTATTCAATCAATTTAAAATGTTAAAACTTTCAATAAACTTGTTGAAAATTTTAATTTGGCTAAAAATATTTCTAACATGGTTAAAAATTTATGAATTTCTGTCAATTCCATTATACTAAGGTTGAGAAAATAAATCTAGTTAAGAAGCATTATCAATTCACAAAGAAAATTAAGCCTGGAAATATTGCATATGTACCTACACATACATTTTAAAAAGACAAACTCTTTTACAATCGAATAATAATAATCTTAGACCAATAAAGTTAGATAAAGTAAAGTTAAAGTTAAATTACGAAAGTTAAAGTTAAAGTGTTTAAAGATTTCTTTACCATATCACAGTATTGAAATATTTCTTTGGCCACTTAAAGGGAAACATCGTTCCTGCAAAAGCATATAACGCATACGCAATGGTATACGAAAAAAAAAAACAAACTAAGCTTACTTGATAATGAATGATTACATATCTACTCAAAGGCTTAAGTATGAATGTCTTATTTATATACAGATGTGTATGTACTTATGTTTGTATAACATTTCCACAGTTTTCTTTTTCTGGTACATGGCAAAACTCTAAATAAATTGTTCCCAAATCATTCCATTTGATAGATTTGCCCACAGTTAGAAATGTGTGTGTGTGTGTGTGTCTCGGAGCACTTTATATGCTTCAATTGAAAATTGCTGCTAAGTGAATTGAATTGGTTTTTCTTTTTGTTTGGTGTTCAAGCATATTTTCATGTTTTTCAAGTGCTTTAAACGGTTTTTCTCTCTTTTTCGTTTGCCACTCGCAAATTGTAATTCCCTTCACATGGCAGAGGGAGGGCATGAGCGGGATGGGGATTGGTCAAGCAAACAACATTTGTCTCTCTGGGTCGCTACTGACATTGAAACGTTGCCAAAAAATGTTGGGCAGAAACTAGTTTTCATTTGGGCCAAGTGTGTTGCATGTTTGGTTCGTTGTGGCAGAAGCAAAAGCCAGTCCAGTAGTGCAGCAGCTAGTGTAATTTGATTTGTTTCTTGCTGTTCTCCATTGTTGCTGTTGCTTTGTTGTTGCCGTTGGTGTTGTTGCTGGTGTATTGTGGCTGCTGCTATTGCTTTCATTGTGTCTGAAACGAAAAAAAATACCACTCAGAACAACAACAAAAATGAAAATCCTCTCTAATTAATTTTTAGTTTCTATTCCATGACTTGAAAAAGAGAACCTAATTTGCTCTAGACTTTAAATGCATTCAAAATTTTAAGCTCTCAAAAAAATTCACACACACACACACACACACATGGCATGTCAATTCATGAGTAGACAACCTACAGGCACACCGAGGGAAAGACAGAGAGAGATAGATTTATGGTCAAAGCCTTTTGGAAGAAAAATTAATGTACTTCACAGTTGAGTTTAACAGCAGCTGGCAACGAGCGAGAGGAGGAGTGTCTATCTCTCTCTCTCTCTCTCTCTCTTTCTGTCTCTCTCGCTGTACGTCTTAATGAAGTTGTTAATGTGAGTCCTCTGGCTCCTATGGGCACCTCTCTTGTCTCGTTTCCCCATGCTCCCAACTAATCCACTCATGTGTATGTCTTGCACTTATGTTCAGCTTTCTCTCATATACACACACACACACACACACACATAATACACACGAAAATCTAATAAGACGCTTATGTCTGTTTCTGTTTCTATCCACCCTAAACACCAATACCCATCCACACACACAGGGGCGTAGGGCGTGGGTGAGGGTGTATATAGAATATTACGCTAAGTAATTGAACCTTAAATAAAATCTATTTTTGGCATCTCCAAAAATAGTAACACCTGGTCTATCGATGTATCTATGGCAATTGAAAAGAAAATGTTTCAAATGACACAAACAATTTTCCTTTGAGCTTTTATTAAGGATAAATTTCATGCCTACATTTTTAGATACTTGTTTTATTTTTAACTTCTACAGGAACAGTGTTGCCCAGATATCTAGAACCTCACAATTGATATTAATTTAAAATTTATTAATATATTTTCAAATATTTTGTGAAGCTTTGTTATACTAATTGGGTTCTAAAAGAATTTATTATCTGATTTGAAAATTATGATAGTTATATTAAACCCATATTAAATGATTTTCATACAGAGCATTTTTATGGAATTGCATTTTTAACAAAAGTTTCGCAGTATATTTTAAAACAGTTGCCTAAAAATTGGTTTAAATATAGTTAAAATTGGTCTTTCAAAGTTGTCGAAATCATTTTCTGACTAGGTAAGTTAAATTTGATTGGAAATATTTGTTTTCCATATAATTTTTAATGCTTAATAAATATTAAAGCATTAGGTTTTTGTTTTAAAATTTGGTATATTAAATCTCAAAAAATTTAATGAGTTATACAAATTGTTTTTATTTATTAACAGAAATATATACATACATATTTACTTAAATAAACACTTTTGTTTATTAAATGTTTAAATGTGTTTGCCAATATCTCTAGTGTGAATTTCTAGTCCTATTTATAAATTTACTTCCATTTGATGAATTTATTTAAGTTTACTTACTAAGAATAAGTCATAACGATTCAATATGTGCAAAAAAAGCAAGTTATTAAAATTTGAACTATTCAAAAATTTAATCAACCAAAATCTATAGGAACTTTTTCTATATAGTAATCTTCACTTTGTTCGCAAAAGCAATTTTCTTGGCAGTTTCAATCAAAAATTTGTTTAGCCGAAAACTTTCCTTATCTAATTGATATCCTAGTTACGCCCATGTCCACCCACACACACAAACACACAGACACACATATACTTTAACACCCTTTTGGCTACAAATGCCTGCAGGCCTCTTTCTCTCTCTGATCTGACATTGACCATTAGCCAATGACAGAAAACTAGGTAGTGGAACAGGGAACAGGGGGAATTTTTGGGGACATAGCAAGTGAAAGACATTTAGCTGCTTGGCTTGTTTTTCAAATTTTATTACACTGCTTTTTATGGTCGCCAAAACACTCCTTCACCACATGTGTGTGATTGTGGGTGTGTGGATACGTTTGTGTGTGTGTGAGTGTGTAGTTTCTTCTCGTTAGTTTGCTAAATTTTTCCTGAACTGGCATTTTTGTTTGCTTTTTTTTATGTACTTGCTTGATTGGATCGTAAAATTTATTTTCTTTGTGAGTAGCCACTTTCAATTCTTCAATTGGAGTCAAATAGTGCATAATAATCGGAATATAAGTGTTTCTTTCTTTCTTTCTCTATAGAGCTTTGGAAATGAAATTGAAATGCATCAATTGTCAAGTATCAAAATGTAGAAATTTAATTCGATTTTTCTTTCTGTCAAAGAAGTGTTTTTATTGCTTTAGTTTTGAAATTGGGTATAAACCAACCGTTAAAGCATTCAAAAGATATTTAGTCAAAGAACTGCTAAAGAAAGGTGTTTCGTTTGGTAAAAGAGATTGTAATAGCCAGAATTTATGTATTTGCAAATGAAAATTCATTGTACCTACTTATTCAGGTAAAGTGTTGAAGCGTCTGAATGTCCTTGTGACAGTTGCCTTTGAAGTCTTTTTAAGAGTTTTCAGATCCAGATTCATTTTCCCATCAGATAAATAAGAACAGTTGTTACTCCTGGACCTAAGCCAAGGTTCCTTTTTCAAAGCCCTCCAGATCAAAAGACAAAAATGGGATGAAATAGTTTTAGTCAAAGATAAGATCAGAGGATTATACTCAGTGTTGAAATATAAACAAGATCAGAAAGCTATATAATAAAGCAATAATAGGAATAATAGACGAGAAAATAAAAAAAAAACCTTAAGAAAATATACCCAATTCCCTTATAAATCAGTAGTATGTATTTCTATTAAAGATCCCAACTTGAAAATTTACAAAAAAAATTAAGCAATTTACTAAGATAAAGCATCGGTATTTAAACTTACTGGAGACCAAATTTAGCTCTAGTTACCCAGAAAAAGAAATAAACTAAGAGTTGCATAAAATTATGGCAGTAATAGTGTCAAGTTCTGTTCAACTGAGTTGATGACTTCTTCGCCATTTTTAATGCATATTTAATGTGCAGTTTTTTTCCAGTGCGTTGAATGGAATGAATTTTTCATTTGGCATTTTTCATATTATTTATTGCTGGTGTCTGAGAAGTGCTTTTCGTCTTAATTAGGTAAGTAAAAGTGGGTGTAGGAGTCGCCCCGCATCCCTAACACCCATCCCACCCCACACAGTTCACAATTGAAGCTGTCATTTTCATTCTCTGCAGCTGGAAATGAGCCTGGAACCTGGGCAAAGTGGGTCAATTGCCTGCGGCGGTCCATGCTTGAGCATATTTTAAAAAGTGAAACAATGAAGACGAGATACGCCAGAGAGAGCGAGAGAGAAAGAGAAGAAAAGAGACTCTTTCACAATTTGGTCCATGCCAAAACGATAAGTGCAGACTAATTTAATTATAAGCTGAATGTCTAGAGGAAGAGCAAGAGGAATGAGAAGGATGCTACCCAATGGCAGATAACAAAAGATGCCAGGCACCTGACTTCAAGAAGGATGTTTGTATTTAAGTGTATACCATGCATGTGTATGTGAGTGTGCCACTGAGTGTGTGTGTGTGTGGGTGTGGGTGTGTTAGTATGCCAGTGTGTGTAATTGACAGCACCTAAGCCCTACACTTGACAGAATGGAATTGGAATTTGTTATTGGTATTGGGTATTCCCCTGAATGCTTGTTAAATGAATATTAAACATGCTTTCTGATTTATGAAATTTAATTTAAATGTCATCAAGGATTGCACTCCTGAGGCCCTAATGGCAAAAACAGAGCCAAGTAAAACCCAGAGAGAGACAGAGAGCGAGAGAGAGAGAAGAGCGAGCAGGGTTGAGGTCTACAGAAAAGCAATTTACCATAATTGGCATTTTATGCCTAACAAGAACTGAGGAAACATGCATAAAATCTCGAAACTGTCAATAAAATGTAACATGAGCTTCTTCTGTAAGTCCTAAAAGTCATTTTACTGATAATTTATGTAACTGAATTTTATTCCTCAAGATTTGAGCTTCACCGCCGCCCTCTGTCGCACCTGTCAACTTTCTCCTCTCTGCATAATAGATGTCGCCTTGAAAGAAGAAGTTCAAGTTCCAAGGACATATAAAAATCCTAAGTTGGTTCATTGACTGGCATTGCCAAGATTTAGCTCCTTCTTTTAGCCAGGTGAAATTTATGCCACATTTTTGTTTATTGACAACGCCCAGGCTCATAAATATATACATTGTACATACAAATACATACATATACTACATACATTCATGTATATGTATGTATATGTATATTTTTATGTTTACTGCTTCTGACACATTGAGAGATATGATATGCTTTACTCCTAGATTTCTGCTCATAAAACATAAAAAAACTTGAGTTTTTTTTACGATGCATTTAAGCAAAACAACAACAGCCACAAAAAAACAAAAAAAACCAAAACCAAAAAAAAAATCAAAAAGAAACTTTCATTTTTCGTCACACAAAAACCACATAGAAAATTTATAACAAGCCAAAAGCGAAACTTATTCCATTTCCTTTTGCCTCTGCTCATTTAAAGTTTCAGTTTGTTACACAAAAGAGATAAAGCTGTAGAGAAACAGAAATCATCCTAAAATAAGTATAAACACCTAAGCCAAAATGTACAAGAAATACATACATACATATATATGTATAAGTATATGTACATTGCACATACATAGTAAATGTAATGGCATAAAAAAGTTTGAATATCCTCGTAAATCTACATAGCATTTTGTCAGTTGCCAAACTTTGACTGAATACACTGCAAGAAATATCATTAAGTCAGTAAATATATATAGAATAGTGAACCCTCTTTTTGTGGCCTTTTGTTTTATCTAACTACATAATTAGTAATTTTATAATAGTAATAATAAATGGCCTAAGAATTGTTGTGAAAAATAGTATTCCGAAAATTTATAAAAGAAATTACTTTCTATTAGGAAGAGGGAACGTTCGTCAATCATCAACAATCTCTAGAACTATCAAATCTATGAGTAAATTTTTAGTAGCATACTTAAAAGGGCAAAGCAAATTTACTGCAAAATGAATAAAAATTTGAATAAATCTGCATAAAACTATAAATGTATGTAATTTACAATAAGAAAAACAAATGTTTGTTTTAGCAAATTTACAAATTTAACTTTATTTTAAAAATAATAAACAAGCAACTATATTGGGCCCAATAACTGAGGTAAAATGTAAGCAAAGGCAAATATACTAAAACAAAATTAATTTGAAAATTCAATGTACAGAAGGAAGGCGAAACATAGAATTTTGTTGAGATATGCTAATATCTCATCGTAACTTTGTTTCAATAAAATCATCCTTGTATCTAGTTGCTAGTAAATACAACAAATAAATGATTTTGAAAGCTAGCACAGGCCAACAAAACTCAGACAATGAGATTAAAATACTTTTTTCTTATAATCATAATCTTATCTTATATCTTATAAAATGAGAATAGCTGACAGAAAAATAAAAATATTTAAATAAACTTTACCTAATTTGAATGAACAAAATACTCTTAAATATTTTTAAAAGAAAAAAAGATTTTCGACTAAAACATTGCTGCTATTTAGCTTCAAGAACAAGCAAATACTAGATCAAATCGGTAAATCTGAACCACTCTTGGATTCCGACCTACACAACCTATTACAAAAGCGTTCTTTTGTCTTTGGGCCTGAAAATTTGCTCAATTTTGTTGGCCTGTGTTATTAAGAATTTACTATAAAAGTTTCAACTCAGCAATCATTTAGAAAACACTAACCCTAATGAGTCTATTCTTAGCTCCAAATAAGACTTTAGAATGAATTGCATATGACACAAAAAATGATACTAAAACAAGTCGAATACGATTAAACATTAAAACTAGTCATTTATGATTAAAAATGTGCTTTAAAAATAAGTCAAATCTGATGAAAAGAAACAGCTCATTAAGAAAAGTCGTGGATAAGTTATTATTTTCTTCCAACAAAGAATTTATAATGATCAGAAAACTTTGTCGTTTTTAAAATCTGTAGATCCAAAATCCCAACACAAATTTGAATATCGAAAAGGAATTCTTCTAAGTTAAGCTATGAATTTTGTCAGTGGCCATCAATTGTGCGGATTAATTGGCTCTAATTGGTAACCAATTAAAGTCAGGCTCAATGACAAATTGCTATTCTCACAGTGTACAATTGAAATGTGGCAGCTAACTGTGCCTGGATACGGATATTGGGGTGGGTGGGCTGACTAGTTGGTAGGTAGGATATGGATGGCGGGTATGGATGGGACTAGGTCTAATTGGCCTTTTTATGCACACGAGCACATCCCGGCAAAGGCAGAGACAGAGGCAGAGGCAAAGCAATGGCAGCGGCAACGGCACCGGCACACTCGACATCATTTCCATTTCCAGGGCCATTTCCGTGCCAAAGCAGTTTATCACTCTAACTAGGCGCATTCATGCCGGTTGCTGGTGCCTCTCTGCATTCTCCTACATCCACCTTCTCCATCTTTATTCTGTTCTGTTGCAATTGCAGTTGTTGCAATCCAATATGACGCCCTCTAACGTTGCCTTTGGGGGTTTTTCTGGGAGGTGGGAATCTTTAGGAAATGATTCTCCACCAAACTTGTGTCGCGTCCAGCTTCCAGTTGCTGATTCCAACTGCAGCAACAAAGTGCTAATCGAGAAGAAAAGGGAAGTTGGTAAGTCCTAACATCCTGACTCACACACCCACACACACTCATCCCATCCTCTAATCGCCATGTGTGTGATGGGGCTTAACTTGTCGGCTTTGAGTGTCAGCTTTGAGCGTTGCCGTTGCGCCTCTCTGAATGAAAGCGTGGCGCCATCATGGCCACGAGCTGCTCGGAGAAGGAAGGAGGAACAAGTGAAAGTGGTGTGATGGAACGAGTTGTGGGAAGGACTACTATGTCAATGCGTGTGCTGCGATGCATAAATTTCCATTTTTTTTTGTATTTTCTCGCTTCCTTTCTACCATTCATTTAATGCACTTTTGTCCTAATTGAGCCTTGCGGCCAATTTACCCAATGAAACGTAAAGAGAACAAAAAAATCAACAACAAAAAAGGCAAATATACTATAGTTATATAATATTCAAAATTTTAAAGCAATGTTGAAAGTTCGTTTTAATTATATTTAATGATGATTAATATGCAAATTAATATAAAATAAAGTATATGTACTTTTTTCTCCTTTTTTTTTAATTGCAGTTCCAATAACAATGATAAATCTTAACTGATTGTCATAAAGAGTATGAATTGTAAATTGCATTTTTCATTTTACATAATAAAATTTTAATTTACAATTTTTGCGACTGAAATCTGTAACAACCAATCAACTTCCTGACAGTTTATTCATTAGTTTAATTATTCAAAAAAAACCTTTCATTTGTTTAAGTACTCAGAAATCTTTCCATGTTTGATTTAACATAAATTAACTAATAAACGAAATCTGCAGTAGCTAATAGTTTTTATGCGTTTTTCAATTATAGACCTTAATGCTTGATAATTAAATTTTTAAATAAAAACTCATCTGCTTAAATGCTCAAAAACTAATCTGAGTGATAATTAATTTTTATTTGTTAAAAATAATTTCTGACATTTTATCCTTATATTGTGACGTTTAAATAACTAATACATCTTGAAAAAGAGTTCTGATTCCATTCGTCAAAATGTATGTAACAGACAGAAGGAAGGTTTATCGACCCCCATAAACTATATATATTCTTGATCATCTTGATCTTGTGCATCTGTCTTTATGAACACCTAAATATCATAGTCTATGAGAGCTCGAGCCATCAAATTTTCCATTTGATTTTCTGATTTTCACGTTTTTTACCAGGTGTGCTCATGTTCTTGTCAAATTGCACGGAAAATCATAAGCATCGAAAGACCATATCTTTAAGCCCAATACGAAAATTAAATAAAGAGTTGGAGTATCTAAAAAAAAGTTTGCAAATGAGATAGTTTTCAAGCTAAAACAAAATTTCAAGGTATCCCAAAATTTTAATAAGATCGGATAAATAGAACATAAGTTATAGTCATTATTCAGCGGCCCACTAAGTCATCGCTCGAAATCAAGAGAACAGACACACATATAGACCCAATGCTACATAAACTGCATGTGTATGGGAGATCCCTGATATGTACACATATAATGGGCTTGCGAAAAAGATGGGGAAGGGCACAAGCTTGAAGTCTTTGGAACACAAAATCATTTCAGAATTACTGTTGCAATAATATATTATCTATTTCCATTCATACTTTAGTAGTTAAGTAGTCGACTCAGTTTCCAATTCTAAATATTCCTCTATAAGCATTTCTTAACTATTTCAAATTCTTATTAAAAATAATTGGGACTTCACATTTTTTATACTTTTTATATAATTATATCTTAAGTTTTTCAGTTTTGCAACTATCCAGATTTTATTTATTTCTTTAGGAAATCGAGACAATAATAAATAAATAAACAACAGTTTCTAAGCCAAATTCAAAAATAAAATGCATGTTTTTGGTAACATAGCTTAGGTTAAGGAAGAATCAATTTTGGTTATTGGGATTTTCGATTATCCGCAAAGTGTCCGATTCCAATTGATCCCTATACTAGAACATTTAACTTTACTTATCAAAGCCATATGGACACTTGATTGAAGTTGTCAAATTTAATTTCGTGCAGATCATTTTGAATTATTATGGCCTTGGCTTAAAGTCATTTCTAGTTAGTGTCAAACATTTTTCTTATTTTTTACGATTGAACTTAATTTTGTTTGAGTTAAAGTCTCTCTTGCTTGCTTGTTTGTGTATTTATGGGTTAGTCATGGGGCCATGACGGCAAATCTTATGGCAAAAAATGGCCATATTTATTTATAGGCCACTTCCCGACTCCACTACGTTTGTTGATGCCGCCATACTTTGAGCCATTCAAGCACTCATTGTGTATTAAGTTCATGAGCTGAATATTAGAAATTCCTAGGCTCAGGGAGAGAGAGGTGAGTGAACAATTGAACAACAATAAGGCGACAGCCTCATTAAATGCTGTTGTCGATGACACCAACAGCAGCACGATGAAAGGTCCAAACTTTTACACTGAAAGGGAAGAGGATAAGGGGGAGCAGAGGGTAGCTATTGCTGTTCGCCTTCATTGTTCGACAATAAAAAGCTGTTGTTCATTTTTATGGAGTAACGCCTTGGCCAGAATACCAGCCAGACGTCGTCAAGAAAGGAGCAAAAATGTAAGGACTGAAAGGAAAGTGAAAGGAAAAAGGATGTCGGTGGATAGAGAGAGAGGCGGACGAACCAGAACAAGGCACTTGGAATGGATGATGACGATGACGGTGACGATGACGATGACGCACACATAATGACTTTTGCCGAGCAAAAGTTTATGAATATGATGGAATAATTAAAACTTGGCGCCAATTTGAAGGCATAGCCACATCCATGTTCGAGGTGGTGCCCCAGAAAAAGAAAAAAGGCTAAAGGTATAAGGATGCATTGTGTTTACTTGGCACTTTTTACCCTTTTTCGTTTTGTTTGCATACCCTTGATGTAAAAGGGTATGCCAAGAAATAGGCGACTTCATCAATTCAAGGGAAAGCATTCTACAAGGATTAGATTTGATCCTCTTTTGAGAGCAACACTGAATAAAACTTAACTTGAAATATTATCACTTCTTGAATAGGACAACCAACTTGTAAAGGGTATCTAAAATGCGTTGCTTTACTTTATCTTTGGTGGTTTTTATTCTCGGTTACCTTTGTTTGAGCTGTTGTTCTTCATAATTATAAAAACATGAATGAAGACATGAATTTCCACAGCCACAAAAGCATCCAGCAACAGCATCAGCAGTTACCTTTTTAAAAGCCAACATCATGTTTGATAGCTGGTAGCTGGTACCTGGTGGTTTAGTGGTTGCCATCCATTTCCCATTGAAAGTGGAGATGAGCCACTCAACTCCAAGTTTATTTGCAGCTAAGCAAACTTAAACACAAACACGGAAACGCGCTAGACATGTATTTCTCTTTTCTTCTCTTCTTCACTTTTCTCTCCTGGTTTTTCTTCTACTTATTTTTGTTTTTTTTTTTGTTTTTTGTTGCTAGTTTCTTGGTTCAATGAACCTCAGCGTCGACAAGTTTCAGACACTCTCAAGACTTTCAACTTTTAAGTTTCAACTCATGTTTCTTCTTCAAAAAAGAAGAGCGAAAAAAATGGAAAATAAAATGGGGGCAAATCCAAAAAAAGCAATAAAAACGACAAGAAAGTTTGCGTTTATTTTTTGCTGTAAGAGTTACGACTTGCAACATATGCTTCAAGTTTATTTCGTAGGTGGAAAACCTAAATCCTAATCTAAATCCCAGTGTCTTTTCTCCAACCCCTAAAAAATTCAAAGACTTGAAAAGTTTAATCCGTCACTGGCAAAATAAAGCAAACAAAAGCAAGAAAAAGGTGTTAGATCTATGTTGTAAATCCTTTTATTTTCTACTCCAGGCGTGTCATGACGGATGGCTTGTTGTTGTTGTCACAGCTGTTCCCCACAACCTGTGACCTTTAAGAAATACGACAACATAAAAAAGTGCAGCCTACTGTTTTTATCTTTTTTTTCTTCTTTTTTTTGGGAGGCGTCACCAAAAACATGTCAATTTCCAGGCCAATGCATTGCGCCAGCATAAAAGAGGGCCAAAGCAAAAAAAGGAAGGAAAAAAAAGAACAGGGAATAACTGAGAAACTGAGAACGACAAACGTATTGCCTTCTACCTTACTGACTGATGCTAGTAGTGCCTTTTGCCTTACACTCTCTGTGTGCTGTTCGCTGCGTTGAAAAGCCAAAAAGATTTTCATCCAATTTGCAAAAGTGGCGCGTCGCGTATGCGACATGTAGGCCGCCCTTTGACTTTGAATTCGATGCGACAGATGTGTGAAAAGCAACACTGCAAATAATTTTCCAAAAGACAAATAGCTCAAACGTGACAATCCAAATCCTTAAAATACTTACAAATATTTTGTCATAATTTAGCTATCGATTTGATGCTTTTTATTTTGGATTATGAAACAAACAAAAAATATATATATGACATTAAATTTATGATACATATATTTAGCTTAAACTAATAGTCGACTATTGACTCAAGCTTTATATTATCTTGCTGTAGAAGTATTGTATTACAAAATGTATTAACTAACGAAAAGTTTGGCTTTGAATCTACTTGGATCTTTTGTTTTGGAAATGAGTATTTTAATTTCAAAAGCCTTTTCCAGATTATTCCTTTAGGCTTAACATATGGAAAACCTACCAATTAAAGCTTCACCTTGGGCTTAGTAAATACATGGCTACCTTAACTGAAGGTATTACTTCTACAAGTAAGTACTTAATTAACTTATATATTAGAGTTAATTCCATTAATAAATGTCGATATTACTAGATCGACCAAATAGTCGACAGAATTGATTATCATGTGAACCCAATTAATAAATGTTTCTTGTTCGATCTTTGACAGACAGATTTTCCTACTCTTGTTCAATAGTTTGCTTTAAATTGCAATGTGTTGAAGCTTGTTGACGTCAGCCCATGACTCTAATATACCCTATAAAAAATACTACCTAGCAAGTGTAATTCAGCAAAACAAGAGCTTTGGCGACCCAGAAATGCTTTGATCAGAAATTGTTGACATTTTTGCAGAATGCATACTTTATGATTTGTTGTTTTGTTTTCTGCATTTCAGAAATGTCAAAACAAAATTGACATTTGGCGCCATTTACAAAAGTTAGATGTCAAAGAAATAAATCAAAGAAATATGGAAGATGGATTGCGACCCTTGGAATTTTTTTGTTCTCGGGCAGTTTCTTCTTCTGCATTCTGTTCAAAAATCATAGGAATAACGAAACTTAATTTTTAAATATCACAATTTAATACATTATATTTAGGATACTTACAATTTTGCTTTTTATTATCTATCCTTAAATATATTGTATTTTTATCCTTAAATATATTTCAATATTTTACTTATAGCCTTAAAATATATTTCGATCTCTATTAATAAGGCGTCAACATTAATTAACCCCATGAATACTTTCTTTTGGCATTTTCAAGTTTATTTAGACCAATTTAATTCGTTTAAGCATTTAATACTCAAAAACTATTTCAATTCTGTGGAGTATTTCGCTGGTCTGTGGCTTGTTAAGGACAGGTAGCACTCTATAAAGTGCATTTAATAGAGGATCGCGATATATTTCTATCAAGTTTGACTAATATTCTTAAGGTGTGGACTAAGTTTAAAACCACTTTTTATTATATTTAGGAACTTCTACTATAAGTTGTATAGTTAGAGGCTAATCAATCAAATTCAAATTCACCTTTTCTTGTCAATTTAAAGCCAATGACTTGCCTAATGGCATATCATTTGGAATTTCTCACAGTGTAAGGGCATAGCAAGGTTTTCGAGGGTTGTGGATGATGGGTGTATGTACATACGAAGTCTGTGGCACGTGCCCACTGCTGCTGGCAAGTCAAACATTACAACATTACAACATTATGCGCGCTTTCCAATTCACCTGTGAAAATCATTTTCCACCGACGACAATAACAACAGCAACAACACCATGAAAAACAAAGTCAAGCAACGTGTGGAATTTCTTCTTTCACATCTCTTTTTTTTATTTTATTTTATTTTATTCCTGTTTTGTTTTGGCGAATTTGCCTTGTCAAATGTTGAAGGAGACGTGACAAGCATTAGCTGGCTATATGGAGGACCTGGCATTGTTGGGACTGGGAACAGGGAGTCCAACAGGCACGGGTAACCCCGTGTCTCGGTTGTTCGAAGTTCGAAAGGTTTTTTGGTTTTTCTTCTTTTTTTTTTTTTGGGGCATATCATGTCGATAAAAATTGTCGAACGAACGTGGAATGAGAACGCTCACGTAATGCTTATGTATATATACAACCTAACTTAACTAAAACTACACTATTTTGCTTTCTTTTTTTCCGCGGGGGGGATAGAAAGTGTTTTTTGATGTTGATGTTTGGTCCACTGGGAGAGAGAGAGAGGAGAACAACTCTTTCAGTCACTCTATGCAAATATGATAATGCTAAAATGTGAAATTAAATGACTACAAATAAAACTACAATTGATTCGCATTTACATTTCATTTGATCAAATTGCTTACAATTGCAAATGGCAAAACTCTTCAAATAAATGGCATACAGACATTTTGTTTCTTTTCCGTTTCTCATTTCACATGAGAGCACTTTCCACCAAACTCCATGGCTCCTTCTCTGGGGCTATAGGAAAAGAAATCACATAAAAAAAATAGCAACAACAATAATACACAAACACCCACTCACCCCACCCCACCCCAAACCCACACACACACACATACAAGTACATTTTGTATTTTATTGCCAGACAATGACAAAATAAAAATCAAGTGAAAACAAAAGAACAATTTTTCTCATCGACATTTTTTTTGCTACTTTTTTGACTTAAATCGTCTGTGCAAATGAACAAAAATTTTCGGAAAATAAACATCAAAACAATAAAACAAACTTTTCTCCTTGTTCTTCTTCTTGTTTGTTTTTTTTTTTTTCGTTGGTAATTTTCTCAATTTATTGTATAAATTAAATAATTTCCTTTTAAAGTTCTATTTTTACGATTTTAGGCGCAATCGAAGACATCTTTTTGTTTGACATGGGGAAATGGTTTTAAAATTGAAAATCAAAATGTTAAATAAACATCATGAATATAAAATAAAGTTAGAAATTTAGATTATGCCACCTGCTACAAATACCCCAAAAAAATAAAATAAAATTGACTAGAAGGTTGCTTCATTTCTTTTTCTCTTGTTTAGTTAGTGCAAATTACTGAAATATGCATGCGACTTTTGGCTTCCCCCCGGCCCCCACCACCCATCAACAAAAGAAAAACCAAAAAAAAGAAAAGCCATTATCCTTGTCTACCTTTTTCTGCCTTCTAGTCCCTTTCTTTAGACCTATAGGAGCTACGTGCCTAGAATATCTAACAAATATAACCGATTTCTTGGACATTGCGTGGGCCATTGGCATTTGAGTTTCTTCTCTATTTGCTGATGCTCTTTGTGGTTTTTTGAAATTGCACGCATTTCATTTGATTGCGTTATTGAAATTGACTGTGTGTGGGGGTGGGTCTGGTTGGTTGTGGGTGTGGTTCATTACTATAATATCCTCACCACTCAGGTGGCATGGGAGTTCGTCCTAGTAGTAGTAGTAGTCAGTCAGTCTGGAGGAATTCAATTATAAATGCTGAGACATTCCAGACAGACACCAGCACAGCAAAACGAAGAAGTGCTTGGGCTATGGGCTCTATTTGGCTTATGAATATAAATCTGCTGGCTATGTGGAAGCTTTAACCTTAATTGCCATAGAACTAGGCTCAGGTGAGTATTTACAGTGCGTCGGCCGAGGGGGAGATACCGAGGGGCGGTTGGCAGTTAAGTTAGGTGGCATAGTAGGTGGTAATTGTTAGCTTAGGGCAAGTTTATTTAAATGGAGATTATATATGGTTTTTAATTAACCAAATTGCGTATTGGTGTGGGATCCAGAGAGACTTAGCGTAAGGAAAGATATTAAATTTAATCTAATGCAAAAACGATAACATTTTAGCGGACATTTATCGGTCAAAACGATTAGCATGGTCTTGCAAATGGCGATCATTACCAATCATTTTCTAATTCCTTGGCGGTGTAGGGGGATTGGGGAGGGAAATTGGAGTACATAAAGCGAATAACTTTATGAACTTTAAATGCCAACAAATTTGAAGTTTGAAAAAAAAGCTGTGAACAGTTTTTGATACTTGTAAAGCAGGTCATTTTGATTGGGAGCCTGTTTTTTGGCCCCCTTTTAAATAAAATTATTGAAATGATGCAACGGAAAGAGTTATTAGAACTATGTTTTTTATGTGGTTAGATTACGACCTATTTAAAATTTAAATCAAACCTTGAAATTTATGTTTTTACTGAAATAAAAACAAATTAATAGAAAGTTAGCCCAAAAAAGGCATTCTGATGGCGGCATGGATGTAATTCTGGACATTTTTTGTGTAGAGTAAAAAAATTCTAAAATTGCAAATGTAGTTAGGATCAGAATGGTAGTCATTCTGCGTCGACCGCATTTTGTTTCGCCAGTTTTAAGAAAATGGTTTTGAGATAAGCGCGCTAAATGTTTGAAGTTTTCCTCACATGATGAAATTATTCCTCAGTTTTCTCAAAAAACATCGTAACGTAGGGTATGTCGAATTTTGATAAACCTATTTGAAACGATATTCTGAAGAATCAAAAAACATGCAGAAATAGAAATCAGTTCAACTCAATGAAACATCATTAGCTGCTCCATTTAGCAAGGATGTCCGTTATATTTAGTAATTAGAATTAATAAATAACAGTATTCAATGACATTTCGGGTTCTCTTTTCAAATATTCCTTACAGATGTAGAAAATGCAATAATATAGTGAGCATTAAGAGATGTTCTATAAAAGGATAACAATATCTGACTAGAGCAGGGTTAACAACCCTTTGGGAACTCATATTTTCTTTAATATGACTACAACTGAATTCTCATAATCCGACTTTGAGCTTCTAAAATATGACGATCACTTAAAATACTTAAAAGAACCATTCTTCCATCAAAAAAGAATTGACTAACTATTTTTTTAAAGATCAGCATTTGGATAGAGCTTCCGTTTGAAATAACTAAAATTGATTTGTTTAAATTTTTATATTATTATTTTGAATATTATTATTTATATACAAATTTTATATTATTTATGTTTAGTATTATATCTTAAGGTAAAAAAAAATTAATAAATGTACAAATGACTAGAATGCTATTGCCAGATTAAATCGGCGGTTTTTTCATTTGATGAAAGAAATTCGCCAACTTCTAGTTAAGTCTTCAAAGGTGTAAATAGTGTCCAACGATATCTCTTGTTAGTTTTGTGTCGGGTGTCTTAATATTTCTCATCGGAAAGTGGTGTGGCATCGGCACTGTGATCGATGCAAAGTGGAGAGATATTTATATGGGCAGTAGTGCTGGCCGCAGATGAATTGGGCGTATTGTACCCACTCATGGGAGTGGATACATATTTATTACCGCCCATGCTCATGTTACCCATATTCATGGATGACTGATGACGTTGCTGCCGCTGTGGATCTCTGCGATAAGTCCAGTTTTGATTTGGCCTATGTCCACCAGTGTTGTATGTATTTCGCCTGCCTGCGCCATAGAAATTATGGCCGTTGCCATTTGCTCCGTTTCGTCGGTACTGGCTAGGTGATTGATCACTAGGACTGGGTGCATCACTAAAATTTTGATGCGGCGTAAAGGGAGTCATATATAATGCATCATCCCCGGGTGTGTACGGCATGTTAATGTGAGAGGAGTTATGCGATGAGGGTGTGCCTAAGCTACCATAATGACTGGTGTTCGATGATGTTGAGTTACTCAAAATGAAGCCATATGTATTACTAATGGGTTGCGAAACGGAATATGCACTTGAGCTTACACTTCGTCCTCTTACTTGTCTTCCGCTTGAACTGCTAGAAGCAGCAGGACTGATACCACTTCTTGGTGTGCCACTATACACTGAATCCGTAACACTATAAGGGCGACTGCCAGTTGATCTAGCTGAGGCAGAACCCACAGACATGGGCGTAGGTGGAGGACGCATCATGTTGGGTGTAGTACTCAAATTACTTGGGGCCGTTGGCGGATGACTTGAATCCAACCAATGTTCCTTGAACCAACACAACAAACTGTTCACTGAATCAAAGATCTGGCCCCTAAGACGATATCCCTCCGGTATGACGGTAAGATATTCATGAAATACCTTGTCCCTGGGTAAATAGGAGAGCAGAAATTTACCAGGCAATGGCTTGGAAGCAGAAAAGAAATAGTGGATTTTCATCGGTTCCTTGAGTTTCTCGCGGCGCAACAATTTTTCCATGTAATCTCGTTCATTCCCATTGGTGGATGCCAAATTGGACTTGTAATATTTGTACTGCAGAATTTCTCGAGCCGCCATGGCCATGGGGTGAATATGCCGGGCTATGATTTCATCGAGATCCTGGAATTCCTCGGTGCCAATCCAGAGTTTTTTTCCCAAACTGTAATCATTCGGTTTGTCTTCTTCACGCACATCGATGTGCTGGAAGATGTCATTGGCCACCTTCCAGGTGGCAGTTAAATGATCGCTCGCCTTGCTACTCGGACGCAATGCCACGTCACCCTGATCGGCCTTGGCTAACATAGCGATAACTTCGGCATATGGTTTGTTATAGAAACTAGGATGGGCAATAATGCGTCGCATGTATGTCGGTTGCTGCAATGCTTTCGTCTTTGTTTCAGCCATTTTGCCAATATCCAACTGTTCAGACAAATGGTCATAGAAGGTATCTCGCCGAGGACGCCACTCATTCTTCACATCGTTGAGATCGGATGTCTTGGAGGAGCAGTCAACGGAGAATCGATCGATATCGACATTTATGATGCGCACATAAATCATTTGGGAGATGTGCATTAGATCTTCTGGATTACGTATTAACTTATCCGACAGATTCTTAATGTGTATGAAGCCGTGCAGTCCATTATCTAGTCTTAGCTTCACACCGAAAGCCTTTCCCCGACAAGTATTGTCATCAAAATGATTCCACACATCGGATAGCTCGGGAAAATCCTTATGGCAAAATGGGCATTCCCATCTCCCTGTGGCCTCAATCCTTATTGGATTGGCATTATCCATTTGATCACCCTGCGGCCGACGATAGGCAAATCCAATGACCATAGCTCCAACCCATTTTCCCACATAGAACGTCTCGGGCGTCTCTTTGGTCAACAAATCAAAAAGCTCTTCAGAGCTGGGTTTTAGATAAGGCGAACGATAATCCTTGTAGAGGCAATTCAGTTCACTTTTGATGTCATACAGAGTGAAGCGCTTATTGCCGAGTCCCCTACGTTCCAATTCTGCGGCAAATGCATCTAAATCAAGATCATTGAGACGTTCGGGTGACTCCAGGATCTCATCGAGAGCTCCAGCCGGATTGGTTTCTTCATCATCATACTCCATTGCATCGTTGGCCATTTTACGAGCCCATTCGTAGGTCTCCGGATGGACACGTGATCCATCCAAAACCTCCACATAGGCTTCCGTTGAATCTCCCAATATGCTGGTGTCAATCTTAATGAAACCACTGCAATTGATGAAGACCTTGGGACCCAAATGGCAAACGGTGACCAATTGCGTACGATTCTCTAGGCGCTGATTGCTCTGCTTCAATAGCTTCAGCAAGGCCTGTCCCTTGCGAGGACCCAGACCACAAATATATTGCAACAGATTGACGCTACGTGAATTCTGTATCATCACATTGACGTCCAATCCCACCTCATTAGTTCGATTGATAAACTCCAGACTGAGTTGTTCCAATAAAAGCTCTTTGGGCACACGATCCTGCAGGGGATGATAGCGTAGACATAGGATCTCTTCGTCGGCACCGCACAATTGGGAATACTCAACCAAAGGGTCCTGTATTTTACGGGCCAGGGACACAGCTTGCTTTAAAAGAGCTGGATACTCCCTGAAATCCGATTGACCCTTCTTGGAATTGGCATAGACTTTGGCCAATTGATTCTCAACAATCTCCACTTCAATGTGTGGGAATTGCTCGGAGGTTTCCAGCTCTTTAAGTATTTCCCTGATATCTGTCTGAATCATTTGGGCCTCCCGCGATTCGGCCCCAATAACCACAACATGAGGCTTCTTCGATTTGATCAAATTACTCAGCTTACGTAAGTCGGCAAGTTTTTGTGCCTTCTCCTCGGGGTTATTTGATTTCTTACGCTTGAGTATGTTGGGTAGTCGAAGGTAGTCGGATATGTCACCTTCCACAGTGGCGAAGGCACAGAACGCAGCCACTGATTGATCTGAATCGTAGGCCAGGCCCATGGTTCGGATTCCGTGTAAAGTGCTCCAGTCACTGTAGCTGGAGTCAGGAGGCAATTCTGGTTTATACGGTGCCACCTTGAGCCATTTGTACAGCTTGGCTGTGCAGGAGCGCAGAATACACTGCTGGGCCTCTTCCTGAAGCTTTGCCTTCAACTCTTTGATGAGATCTGGTATGACCCATTGTTTCAACGCCATCTGGACACTGTCGGCACGCAGGGCATTCCATTCAAGAACGTGCTTTGAGAATTGATCCAGATGGTACAAAGACTTTGCCCCATCCACATAGTCGCCACTGGCGATGGAATTTCCTTCGAACTCATCGAGGAATTGGATTTCTATAAGTTTCTCCTCCTCAGCCATTAGCAGCTTGATGAACTGATCACCAAAGAGAGTGCCGACAGGTTTTTTGGCCACATATTTCATCGAATACACCGGCGAGTTTTCATCAATCTGGGTCATACCAATTTTAGTGGGCCGAATATTGAGCCGGGCCCGATCGAAATAGACTTCCCTCAGGGTTTTACGCAACAAAGGCTCTTGGGCCAATTGACGGGCGACCACATGTTTGGATGCTTGCAAAACCTCATCCACAGTCTTGAGGCGCGCCGATAGAAATCCCTTGGCCACCTCCGTGGGGCTCAATGACTCTTGTTTGATCTCGTTACGTTGATAATTGTCCCGTAAATTTTCGGCAAACTGTTCGGGAGAGAGTCCAAAACGCTTGACAAATCCAAAAATTCCATCTTTACGGAACACGGCATAGGGACTACAATCTGAAGACTGTTTCAGTTGCTCATCGGCCTCATTCGTTTCATTTTTGGATTCAATATTCTCCGCTGCTTTCTTTGCAGATTGTTTCCGTGCCTTTTCCTTTTCGCGACGTTCCTGGAGCAATTTGCGTTTTTGTTGGGACTGCATTTTGGGCAACTCATGGGAATAGTTGAGTAGAAAATACATATGTACATCCTTAAGCTCTTCCACCGTCTGGACTTCATTCAGATGCTCAAAATCACTGTCCAACATAAGGCGCACATCATCGGGAATTGACTTTTCCGGATCCGCTCCTAAAGTCTCTAACTGAAATTGCCGCATTTTCTCAAAAAGCGTCTTTAGTTTACGCTTGCGTTCGTAGAGCTGGCACCAGAGTTCGTCATGGTAGTAAATCTTCCACAGATCTTCGATACTTAGCTCTGGCTTAATGTATTCCTTCCTATAGAAGGCTATAAATGGTACTTCCAATTGTTGATTACGAATGAATTCAAGCGTTTGCTTGATTTTTAGAACTGCCGTTGGAGCTTTTCGCTCTGCGTTCCAAGCCTGTTCGGATATGGTTGATTTTGAAAATGCATGACGATATATCCAATTGGCCTCATCCTCCAATTCTTGTAAGTCAGCTGCAGTTACAGGAATTTGACGCGTTTGCATACGCTCGGGTATATCAATTCTTCGTATCTCATTATCCACATCGGTGAAATGTCTACGTTTCAATTCACTCGGTTCAAAGACATCAAAAATGGAAACTTTCTTTTTGGCAGATTTCCCTTTCTTGCTTGTCATGTAATTTGTGTCATCACCCTCCGAGTCGTCTTCATAATCGTCGTCATCGTCAAAATCGAAATCATCGAAATCAAAATCAACGCCAAAGATATCCTGGCTCTCCTGCAGACAACTGTTCGGATGAGAAATATTTCATTAGTTGTCTTTTCTTTTTGGTTTTATAACGAAATCTTTTGATTCACTTACGCATCTGTATACATTGGACGACGTCTTTTCTTTTCCGATATGGGACGTCCATTGTCATCTACTATAAAATCATCTGCATCCGATTCCGAATCCTCATCATCATAGTTATGTATCTTGGGAGAATTGCGCTGCCTACGACTTTCATAGCTCTGCGGTAAGAGAAACATTATTAAATCGTATAAGCCTCAAATTCAAATATCCAAAATACAACCTCAGAGCCATAATTATCATTAAATAATTCTTCGGCAATTTTTTCTCTTGCCAATCCTTCATCTACATGCTGTTCCTCGCCATCGCTTTCGGTATCATAGATGCGCCTCAAACGTTTGAAACGTTTCTTCTTTAAACGATACCCAAAGGAAGGAAAAGGACAATTAGTTGGAAAATTTTGTCAAACACTCGTAACTTACACGTCGCTCGACTTTTACACCCAAGTTCTCTTCAATCAAATCGTAGTCATCTTCTTCAAGCCCATCATCAAGATTCGTCGATTCATGCTTCTTGCGCTTCTTGCCACTGATTACGCTGCTTGCATCGTCACGACTTCCACTTGCCACCGAGTCAATTTCACTAGATGTCTCCTGCAATCCTTGACTGGAGGTTTCGGGCTCTGGAATATATCAAGGGTAATTATATTCGACGGAAATTAAAATATTTTTCTTTGGAATTAAAATAACTACCTGAAATTTTGTTAAAGAAAGCTTCTGCCATTTTTTACAACTAACTAGAACAAATTTTCTCCAAGAATGAACAAATTTTCTAATTCTCTTGAATGACTGTCGATTTTCGAATGCAAAGCACACTAAGAGGAAGCATATATGTCAAAATGGCATGACAGTTGGATAGTAGGCAGCACTTTCTTCCTTTTATTTATTTTGAAACGGTCACACGTGCTTTCTGAAAGCTGTCAACAACGATATTCTTTACTTCAAGCAAGCGCGTCAACCCTAAAGAAAATGGTAATGAAGTACACAGAGACAGTAATTGTTATCAGTTTTATTTCTTAAAATTAAAAATGAAGTAATATTTTAATACCCTTGTAAAAACTGTTTATTAATTTAGATCTACGACCATATAAAAAACATTTTTTATCGAGCAGCACGACGAGACTAGTGGAAATGGCCATGTCTTTCAGCCCTAATTCCTATATCTCGTATTCAGCCGGATCCGGTCACTATATCATATAGCTCCCATGTAAATGGAAAAGTCACTGGTGGAGCGATCAGCTTTTGAGGCTGATTTACATTTCTCACACTAAATTTCACCCCCATTTAATGACGTCATATGGAGCGCTCACAATTTGATAGAAGTTAACCCAACTTTCGCTATCTTTCTCACTTACTGACTCTGCTCCCATCTGGCCCCCCAATCAGCTGTTCATTGAATTTTATACACATCAATGAAATTATTTAACATTTTGTGTTGTCGCAAGTAAGTCAAGCAACAAAACAATAAAAAGAGTCTTAAAAACATTTTCGTAAAGTCAAATTTAATTAAATTAACACATATTTTCTGTCTATATGTGAATTACATACATATGCCAATTAGTAAAAAGTTTTATTAATAAATTTAATAGACAACCTGTTGATTTATCTTTAAACATTTTGTCTATTATTTTCCTCAGATTTTATCAATAATGGCTCTGCGTCGTTGTCATTTGAATCCAAAGAAGACTCTTTTCCTACTATGCGATATACAGGAGAAATTCCGTCCGGCTATGCCTCTGTTCGACAACATGGTTAAAAATGCGGACAAGTTGGCAAGTTGAACTTTGGAGCCCCCTCTCCATGCTTATCTGATACAGTAGAGAGATTAATACATGGATTATATTTGATTACAGACTAAAGCCGGTAAGGCTCTGGATATGCCCTTGATTGTAACCGAACATTATCCCGAGAAATTGGGTAAAACTGTCGAGCAATTGGATGTGTGTCATGCCAAAGTAGTTGTCAACAAGACACTCTTCAGCATGATAACGCCGGAGGTGAAGGCGGTGATGAAGGAGCTCTTTCAGGAGAAGCCAGATGATGTAGTGCTTTATGGATTGGAAGTGAGTGAATAGCTGATTTCTAATTTCTTTTGTATTAACATCTCTGTCATTGATAGTCCCACATTTGTGTGGAGCAAACCGCCATTGATCTGCTGGCACAGAATATCAATGTCTATGTGGTGGCCGATTGTTGCTCATCCCGTTTGAATCAGGATCGTGATTTGGCCTTGGATCGTTTGCGTCAAGCTGGCTGTGTGATAACCACAAGTGAAAGTATTATATTCGATTTGGTGCGTGATAAAAATAATCCAAAATTCGATCTAATACGTAAACTGGTATATCCACCCTCCGTGGATATGGAATTGAAACGTAATGCAGGCAGTGGAGTGTCCAAATTGTAAGGGAAATCCATGACTATTGTTAAAATTAAATTGCATTTCACAAAGATGTATGTGTATGTGTGTATATATAGAGAATAAACAGATAACAGTCAATATATAGTAGATGGGATGAAGCCACATTTAAGTTGTCATTTCCGTAACATATTCCATTCAAAAGTTATAAGCAGGCACAATAGCGATAGCAATGGCACGGGCAATGGCTGGCCTTCCTCCCCACCTTCCGGCCATTTCCGTTTCCTTTTGCTGCTGCCTTTTGCGATGACAAAGCAGATTTTAACTATAATTTTTGAAAATCAATATTTATGGCTTTTGTAACTTTATTTGTTCACATTCGACGCTTACAAATCTCAATCTCAATGACGACGATGACTGGCTGACTGCTGCTCCTCCTTACGTGGATGTGCCTTAATGTAGGCCAAATTGTTTCTCAATATAGCCTCTGGAATAGGTGGAGGAGTGGGCAATAGATCACCTTGCGGATGATAGCCATTCTCATCAGCCGTATAGGTAATTTTTATAGGTTTACCCTCTTTGGAAACAAAATGAAATTCTCCCTTCACCTGATGCTCATCGCCAGATTCGTCGGCACCAATGCCATTGGTTATTTCATAACCATAAGAAAAATGCCCATGACCATCTTCCTTTTTATATGCCTTATCCACATGGGCATGGGCATCATCCTCAATAGCCAAACAGGCAACCACGCAAAGGGAAACGATGACAGCCAACTGAAATGGAAAGTGAGATCATCATTAGATTAGATTCTGATTTTGGTAAATCTATATTTATTTACTCACATATCTGAACATGTTGTAAGTATTACCAAATGTTTTTTGCCGAAAAATGCAATCTGGCTCCAGATATTTATACTTACTCCCCACAAAATTCAGGTGTAACCAGTTGTGTGTGGACTCATAAATTAAGTGCATTAAAATATCAATTTCAAATTTTAATTATTTTATTTCAAATTTCATCAAGATAATAATAATAATAACAACAATATCAATTCAAGGTCAATTCTCAATGTGTGGACGAAAACCTTGCGAATCGGCTATATAAGTCACGCGGATGGGTTTGCCTCCATCCTGGGCAGGTAAAAAGTATTCACCCTCTATAGCATTCACATTGCCCTTAGCACTTTGGTCAATTCCATTGCTGACCTTGACTTTATGCTCAAATTGTCCAGCTCCATCTAAATTTTGCACATTCTTTGTTTCAATGAGCTCTGCCTCTGGATAATCCTGAGTGGAAGATGCCAAAGCCACCATTACAATAACTAGAATCACAGCCTAAATTAAAGAATCACAATTAAAATTTAAGTTTCTTTCGAAATACAATTGCCAACCCGACCTGTTTCAGCATTTTGCTTTAAAGGTTTAAACAAATAGACAAAAATGTTGCCCGGCTTTATATACCCAAGCCGTGGAGAAGATACCAACAGCCAGTTGACCACACTAACTAAACGAGTTTTAATCAATTAGCTAAATGATTGAGATTAAATCGAACAAAAAACATGGGCCATGAATATGCATATAATCTCATGTGTCTGGCGGTGTCAGGCCTCCATCCCCGAAATCATTGTGTGCTCAAGACAAATTATTCAGCTAAATTTGAAAATATATTTATATATAAACAGTGAGTAATATAATTTTTAATAATGCATTTGCCAAAGTTTCTGTTTATGAAATGGATACGATGTTTTGCCCGCATTTAGTATTTTGGGACTACTCAACATTTTGGCAATATTCGTTAAGTAATCTGGTTTCTTATATGGCGAGCTGTCCTCTAGATCATTATATTTCCGACCCCAATGCATATTCTTCGATTCTAGAACTGATGGATATAATTGGGCCACCTGCTCTTGAAGCGATAAGTCACTTTCCGCTGCTTTATTGAACGCGTTCTCATTTCGTTTATTACAGAATTTCTCAAAATATTTATTCGCCTCATCGCGAGCTGAGAATTTCAAAGCATTCATATCCCAGGGTACATTTAATTTGGTTTTTATTTCATCGGAAATTGTATTATCATTGGTAGAGAAGAGCGTTTGAAACATGTTCTTCAACTCAATTGATTCTTTGTCCTCGAAAGACCGGTTGGCACGTTTGAATTTATTCGCATCGTATTCGATTTCTTTGAGTTCCATATTAGGTTTATCTTCATGATGATATTTTGTTTTCAGTTTCTTGGATGTTTTATCTGAATGATCAATGGTCAATGCTCCTTGTTTTGGTTCGAATTCGATTTCTTTGAGTTCTATATTAGGTTTATCTTCATGATGATATTTAGTTTTTAACTTCTTTGCTGTTTTATCTGAAGACTCATGAAAAGCCACTTCTTGTCTTGGTTCGTGTTCGGTTTTCTTGAGTTCTACATTTGGTTTACTTTTTTGGTGAAATTTGATCTTCAGTTTCGAGTGTGATTGAGCTGGATACTCATTTGTGTCCACCAGACTTTGCTTCGGTTGAGACATTTCTTGAGGCACATTATTTTGCAACTTATTTTCAAAATCCAATTCGGAAACACTGTCCATATCTTTAGGTAAATATCCACGACTTTTAAGATAAACAATAGGCGATTGCCAATTGTCAATAAGATCATTTACTATGGTCCTTACAGAGTTCTGATATTTAAGAACTTTCACTGGGCTCGCAATGGCAAAAGGAGTAGAAAATATAAGCAAAATCATAATAAATGACATTTTCAAAATTTTTTTTTTTCAGATTGCCATTCAAACAAAAAAGTAACGGCCACCCCTGTTGGGAGGTGTTGCCATATCATCTAAAATACCTCTTTGTTGCCATGGCTGGTCACACTGATTCTAAACAGCTGTTGTTTTGTTGAGACTGGGAAAAAGGTAAAAATTGTCAAACAAATTTGCATTGCAATCACATAAATTAAAATTTATTCCAGATTGCGGCAGCAAAATGGTCATCACCAACAACACAACACTGCCCGAGGAATCGGAATTGAATACCCAGGAGCTAAATCTGTCGACGGCTGCTTTAAGAGCAGGCGCCTTTCATTTGGGCAAACAATGCGAACAGCAAAATAATGTTAGTAAAACTTGGTGATTGAGCAAATAACTTGAACATTATATATTAACTATAGTTAAAGGATGACTGGATCTTTATTTACCCACTCACATTTCCCACAATTGTCCAGCCGGAAGATTTTCAAATCTATTTTCGTTATATAACCTAACCTCAAAAATAACACTTTTGTTTACGTTTTTTATATTGTTTCGTGTTTTATTTCCAGGAGTTTATGCTATGCCGACAGGAGCTTGATGATCCAAGGGCCTGTTTGTCAGAGGGCAAAGCTGTAACCAATTGCGCCCTGAACTTCTTCCGTCAGGTGAAGAAGACCTGTTATGAGGAATTCATGCAATACGCCACTTGCCTGGACAAGAGCAGTGGAACCATGGCTTTTGGGCAGTAAGTTGTATTGGTTAGTTATAATAAAGACGAGTGCTAAACATATTCCTTTCAGCTGCCGCAAGACCCAGGGTGTGTTTGACAAGTGTGTTAAGGACAACTTTGATTGGGATCGTCCATCCTATGGTTACTTTTCCAGGGCCAAGGTGAGTTGGTGTTGATATTATCTCTGTCAGTACATTGTTTCATTCAAACTCTTCGTACAGGTGGTACAAACAGCTCGCCCACCTCCAAAGAAAGAGGAAATCACCGTTTATCCCGATGCCACACCTGGCCTACCCGAGGATTATCCAAAGCCACCAGCCAAATATGGCTCACGTTTCCATTGGCTGGAATAGTTGTTGTTGATCGATCAATTAAATAATTGCTCCCAGCTTGAAAAATCATCTTCTAATCTAATATAGAAAACTTCTAATTGTTGATTTGGTGTTTATTTCATTCATTCATTTGCATAACCCAACACAATTTCCTTAATTTTATCCATTATAGTTAAATACTGATTCTCCAGGCAGCAGCTGCAATAGCTAATGGGAATTTTGGCGCTACCCTCAATCCTAGGATGTATAGGCAAACATTGATAGTAAACCCAAGAGACACTATCCTCGCCCAGGATTAGCATTATCTTGTCATAACGATAGCCATTAATGTTGAAAAGCTCCAATTGGCCAGTCAGAATGCGCCACTCGCAGAAACGTATATGGCTTTCAGAAGGCAGATTCGAACGCTCCCGCATCATCACATGCTCAAACCAATCTCGCACTGGTACAATAGATCCGCTTGGTGGATACTTTCTCAATTGATAACTGATGCGCGGATAGTGAGGATGTCTGCAAGTAAACGAGATTTAATATTAGATTGCTTCTCTTAAGCTATGATTCCAAACTCAATGTAATACTTACATATAAGGCACAAAGGATAACCGCACAATGACAAATTCATGGTTATTTTGTGGAATCATGTTCAGATCGATTCTTTGAGAATCTCAGATAATATTTAATATTATGTTTGAAGCGTTCGGAACGCGTTGCTGTGCAAGACTGAATATAGTTTTGGCTATCAAGTCGGTTATATATAGGAAAAAGAATGATGCAGTCAGGTAGATAAGATTCCATCCAGTCCCGCCAGCTGTCAGGGTAATCCCCCTTTTACCTGCTTTTCCAATTTACATACAGTCATAATCATTTTAACATATTTTTATAGTTTTATTACACAGTTTTAACAATTAAGGTCCTTTTAGTCTTGGTACCATTTGGTACGCTTGGGTTTCTTAACTTTACCCCCGGTAGTCTCCTGATTGCTGCTAATCATGCTCTTATATTTATTGATCAAGGGCCGCAGGTCATCTTTCTCCTTTTTACGCCCCTGCTTGGGTCGATTATTGGCCTTGCGTTCGGCCAGATGGGTTTCGCGTATTTTCTTATTCTTCTGTTTGCGTTTCTCGGTCTTTACCCGCTTCACATGCTCTTGGGCCTGTTCGGCGATCTTCTTCTTGGAACGCATGCGTAGAGATGTGCCCGGTTTGGCTGCTGCACCCACAAAGTTGGGTTGCTCTTCAGTCGGCTTGGGTGGCTCTGATTTCTGTTTGTCCTTTGCAGCACGTGAAGCTTCCAGTTTTTTCAAATGCTTCTGAAGTTTGGTTTTGTTATCGCCTTGAGGTGGAGTTGCTAGAGTTGGCTTTGGCTTCGATTTGCCCTTATTTTTCTTCTGTTCGAGTTTGTTCTGATAGGTGGGATTATTCTGTTTGGATCGCTCTTGTCGCTTCTCTTTGATTTTGTGCACTGCTCGATCCTCTATACTAAAGGCTACAATTGGACGCTGCAAAGTAAAAGATAAAGTTTTGTAAGAGAGAGAGAGTAGGATTTAGAATATACTAACATGCTGAGTGCCAAAGATTTGTGGATTGTTATTTAACTTTCTCAGAGCTGTCAACGCTCGCTGATGTGTGTCAAAGGAGAGAAAACCAAAGCCCTTGGATTTACCCTGAGGGAATTCGGGTGTAATCTTCTGTTCCCTCATTACCCGGCACTCATGTGGACGGAAACCCGTATAAGTTAAAGCCATTTGCTTAAGTTTCTCATTATCGTAGCTCTGAGGAAGATTGTGAATGGACAAACGATTGCGGGAAACAAATCTGAAGGACATTAAAAGATAATTAGAAAAAAATTTAGAGACAAATTATACTTAATTACCGATTTAAGTTCTTTAGAACCTGTGTTTTCACTTGTTCCAATTCATGTCGCTTAGCCATATCGGATGTGGTTACTCCGTCGGCTGCCTTTGATCCCGCCATGATAAGACCTTCGCGGGCCAAATATAAATTTCTCGAATCTTTGCCAGAATCATCTTTGCTCTGTTCCTGCTTTTGTTTATTCTTAATCTCGTCGCGGGATAAGGCTGGATGGGGGTCAAGAACCTCCTCCATTAGTTTGAATTCCGTGCCAGCTTGCAAACAGAGATCGGCTGACTCTTTGTTTTTGAATTTCACAAAGGCAGTGCCCTTGGAATGGCCCGAGATCTGCTGTCGATTAATGATGGCATATTGAACTATACCGAATTTGCGGCAAACTTTACGTAAATCAGCATCTTCGGCATCAAAAGGCACATTCTTAATGAATACTGTGCATCCCTGCTGAACATCGTCGGAGATTTGTTTTTCCTTTTTAACTTTGGACACATCCAATTTAGATTTTAGTTCGTCTTTGTCATCATCCTCCTCATCGGAATCTCCATCTTCCTCCTGATCTTCTTCTTCGTCTTCGTTGCCTGAAGCTTTGTCATCTTCATCATCCTCTAAGTCTTCCTCTTTTACCGTCTCATCTTCATCCACATCTGGTTTTTCTTCGTCTTCTACTTTTAACTTTTTTTCCTCTTGCTCCTCATCTTCCTCCTTCACGTGCTTGGTGGTGTATTCATCTTTGCCCAGCGCCCAATCAACAAAGACTTGTCTTCCCAGCATTTCCTTGCCATTTGCTTCCTTAATAGCTTTTGTGGCCTGATTGATGGTTTCATATTGGACAAAGGCACATCCAACCAGTTTGCCATCACCTCGCTTGAGTATATTTACATCTTCGAGAGTTCCCCACTGCTGGAAGTGTTGACGCAGTGTCTCATCCGTGGATTTATAACTTATGTTGCGAACTATTAGACGTGCACGTTTCTTTTGCCGGCGCTCCCTTTCCTCCTTCAGCCGCTGGGTGTTGAATGGATTTCGGCGCTTTGGTTGTTTCCCATTTGTCGATTCCGGGTTCGGCTCTGGCTCCACTGTGGCATCCACAAGAGGCTTCATTTTCTTCTTTAGCTCCATCTTTACCCACAGTTTCTCTGCACGTGGAGCTGTTCGAATTGTTATGGTATGGTATACCAGTGCAGCCAAACTAGCCAAAATCTAGCTTAAAAAGGCTACATCTTTTTAAGCGTTGCCATATATATAAAAATCACAAATGCGGCATCACTCGTTTCGTTTTTAAAAAAGTATTTTTATTCAATTTTGTTTGGGATCATCAAATAGCTTGTGAAACTCAGAAGGCGTCTTGAAATAGTCAATTAACAGCATGGATGTGCGGTTACCCAATTTAAACATAATATGACTCCATGGGTTTAAGAAATTTGTGTATTCTGCTATCTCTCCACGGTTGAAAAAATGCTTTACGGTGCCCAACGGCATCTGAGAGCCATAAACAGCAACATATCTGTAATAATTTAATGATAAGTCTGTACACATATGTGACATTAATTCACTTACTTGTCATTGCTTTTGTAAATCCTTAAGGGATATTTAGCCACAAAAATGCGAATGGCCAGGTTGATCAGTACAAATCCCGAGAGAAAGAAATACAAATCGGTTTCATGCGATACTAGCGTGGCCAAGTCAATTTTCCTTGCCAGGTTGATAAAGTTCATATTTGTGGCAAATTGATAGGCAGCGACTAAACCAATCACCGACACTGTTAAAGTAGATATATTTTTCGTCCAGGTCACATAGTATTCAATGGGTGCCCGGTAAATTAATTGATAGCTGCTCTCTGGCAATTTATCCTTGTGTAACAGTTTTCTTTCCACATCGCTGGAAGTTCTCTTTTGATATTGCGTAGAGCTAGAGCTGCGAGACAATAAACTTGAATTAGGTTTTACTAAACACCAACCAAAGCTAACTTACCATATTAATCGTTTAATGGCTAAGCCGGTATTTAATCTAAAATTAATTAATGTTTTTGTACTATGTAAAAGAGCCGCTGCACACATTTTGATACAATAACAGCTGTTTGAAATTTTTCAGCGTTGCCACTAGACAGAATTACGAATTTAATTATAGTAAACAAAACAAAAAGTTAATTTTTTAATGTGCTTTTTAATTTAAATATAATCAATCTGCAGTTGCCGGAAATGCAGGGAATACTGTAA
Organism: Drosophila willistoni; assembly: GCF_018902025.1. Taxonomy (NCBI): domain Eukaryota; kingdom Metazoa; phylum Arthropoda; class Insecta; order Diptera; family Drosophilidae; genus Drosophila; species Drosophila willistoni. The sequence continues at coordinate 4,908,934 of NW_025814048.1, forward strand.
TTTAAATTATTTTGAAAGTAATTTTTAAATACACAAATTTACCCCACGTATAAACTTCACATACACACAATATAGACACATTTTTCAACATTAGACAAGAGCAAAACAAACAGGAAAACATACATCAAAACAGAAAAACAAAAAAAAAAAAACAAAAAATTCATAATAAAACTTGGTATATACATAAGCGATGTCCAAGCGCATTGGCCAGGATATATCTGGCGATGGACCAAATACCAAAAGACGTTCGTCCTCCATGGAGGCGAACAGAAATTCAGAAGAATTTCAAATAAAAACAAAGGACAGACTAAATGAACAGGCTGAACCAGCAGAATCGCTACACAGAGATTGCAACGGTGATGGTCAAGGTATAGAGATGCGAGTGGCTCTATCGCCTACTAGCCATGTGCCAGCCTATACGGGTAATGGACCGATTTGTAATGTTCCCTCGCTGGAGTCATTTCTGTTTCAACAGACACCAGCTGGCAGTCAGTTGACATCATGGGTAAATGTCTCCGAATCCTTGACTTCCTATAATGAGGTAAATCCCTTGCACTTGCCGGAATATACGAATGGAGCTATGTTAAGGAAACAGAGTAAGTTAACCCATCAAAGGCCTCTAAGATCTTACGTATTAATCCTTTTTTTTTTAGTTTCCACCACATCAAAATTGTCACGCCGTGGGCAACTGCAATTGTTGCGTCAAAATGCCTTAAAGGCTTTGGCCCTGGAGCGGGAATTGACATCAAACAGCTCTTCCTCAACAGCGAATCAAAGTGTGGCCTTAATGATACGTTTTCCTGATCCAGAAATCACCGCATCTATGGTCGCTGGCTATTGCAAGGAGATCACCGATGTCTGTCTTAATACTGGGAACGGTGGCAATGTACAACCACGATCTTGTTTGGTTTATTTAAAATCAGGAGCCGATGTGGGAAAGGCTATCGAAGAGCTGAATCAGATACGTTTCGGATCAGGGAATCTTCAGGCAGAGCTCAGAGCCTTCACCGACGAGGAACAAGCAGAATTGATTGATCCCTGTTGGTTGTATGTTAGCAATATACCATTTACCATGACGACGGGGGCTATCAAGGAGTTCTTTGTCAACTCTGTGCGGGTCGATATTGGTATACAAAAGCGTTTAAAACGGGCACGTTATGCCTTTGTACGCTATGCCAGTCCAGAAATAGCCCGCGATGCCTTCCGGGAATTGGTCGATAGTCAATTGAATAGTCGCATTCTAACTGTTCGCTATCGACGCAAACTAAAACGTACCACAGCACCGCCAGTCCATCAGACCGTTGAACAATCAAACAATTCCGAAATGGCACTTAATGCAACCGATGACGATGTTAAGGTTTTAACACCGCCTCCGGTTGAGTCCATAACCATTAGCGATGATAACGAAGATAATGACAATTCAGAGGAAAGTAAACTAACCAAACACGATAAAGACATCAGAGAGCTGAAGAAACAGCTAGAGGTACAGGCTAAACTTATTAGAGATCTACAGACCAGTCATCAGCCGAAGTATAAATCGGAATGCCCAGAACACAGATCTATCAGTAAAATCGAAATGGATCAAACACCGATTGTTGATCTGGCGCAGAATATTAAAATGGAGCGCTCCTATTTGGGCATTAATGAAACGAATGAAAATAATGTGGATACAATTGTGATGCCAGTCTATGTGCCAACCACTCAGCCTCTGGATAACTCCCTGCAACTCGATGACCCCCAATTGGGGAGCAACACCAACAAATGTAAATTAAATTGATATCCTTTCTTTACGAAGGATCTATTTTTTGTAATGATCTCTCTCCTCCCTCATTTTTACTCAGTTTTCAATTGTTTTGGGCGGCTGTTTTCAGGTATAGCACGCCGCAAGAGTCAATCAACTGTCGGACCACATACGGACGACAATCGAGGAGGAGTTTCTGCTCCTGGTCCAGCTCCAGCACTCCAATCGAATGAGGCGCGCCTGGAAGAGCTATATGCCCAGTTATAGAGTCTGATTTTATTTTGCATTAAAATCTAATTAAATTTTCTGTAAGCCAAGTACAAAAAAAAAAAAATACTATGCAATATTAAATAAGTTTACGATATGGTTTCTATTTTTTTTTCTTTTTTCATTTTTATATATTTTTGTATGTTTTATGTTTTTTCGTCTTATATCATTTGTCGTTCCTTAAATTATTATTACACATAATAATACATAATAATAGTTAAATAATAATATTTCGGTTTTAAATATTAAATCCGAACAATAATTGCTTATCTATATTTATCTCACTTAGATTTTAAAAGTTTCACGTATGTTTTTTGTTTTTTTTTTTTTTTATTAATTAGGCAAATTGTTTGTTTTTTCATCTAGAATTTAAAAAATGGTCAAGTCACTTGTTGATAGTTAAATTTAAGTAAAAACATACACATACTAAAAACAACAAACTGTCTTAAATAAGTATAAAATTAATAGTTTTCATGTTTTATGTTTGTTTTTTTTTTTCTCCATTTTGTGTTCGTTCATATTATACATATGGCTCGTAAAATTTAATATCGCAAAAATTGTCATTAAAATTATTAAAAATTTTTTTCCTTTGCTATATTGTATGATATGTGACTTATGTGTTTCATTTTTTTTTTTGTTTTTTTTTTTTGTCTATTAAGGCGGAATGTTAATAACTATTTTGACTTTCGTTTAAGTTTTTTTTTTATCTTTATGTACACAACAGCAAAAGTTAATTAGTTTACATTATAAGGCACCTGATTTTCATCGCAATTTTTTGTTTTAATATTCGATCCAATGGTTTTAAAGGCATTTAGTTTTGTTTTATTGATATTTTTTTTAGTTTTCTTGCAACGTGCTCGTAAAATTTTAAAAACTTTACTTGAGTTGTTGTTGTTGATGTTATTGAATGTATTTGGCTCCTAGTCATACACACATATTTCTATATTTTATAGTCAACTTTTCTTGGTTTTTTTTTTGTGTTTTTGCTTAGCTAACAATGAACTTGGTTATGCAACAGAGCAGGAAAGTGCTGAATAACACGGAGGCAGCTGATTTGCCGCCCATCGAGGATTTGCTCAAGGTCGTGGCACCCGATGTTCCTGCACGCTCAGCGGTTTCCGGTTCATCATTGGATTGATGATCGCCAACAGCTAAAGGAAGGACACAACAAAATAAATCAAATTAACATTAATATTAAATAACGTTTTTTTTTTCTATCAATAGTTTAAGTGCCAAGTATCTAATAATTAAGCTAATTGTAAGATATTGTTTTTAGGTGAAGAAGTTGTGTCTCAAAAAGAGGTAAAAAAAACGATTTTAAAAGAATTTCAACTTAAATTTAATTAAAATTAAAGAAATAATAATAATTGATATAACATACTCTCATCACTTTGTGCGCAAAATGCTTTTTCGAGCTCGAAATTTCGAGTTTAGTTCGGTTTCGGTTTCTGTTATTTTGTGGCGTAATGCGGCAGCAGCTTGGGCGTAGGCGTGGGCGTGGCGTAGCCTTTAGCTTGGTTCTTATTTGAGGCATTTTCGTTTTGTTTTCTTTTTTTTTTTATTTGTATGCATTTTTCTTTGTTTGTTTGTGGCTTTAAACTGAGGAGGAGATCACTCACAGGAGAATGTTGATTGGGTATTTATTATGTATGGATAACTTAAAAGAATCTGTTTGTCAGGCCCCACATCCAGCCGGGCAGTATACCCCGATTTGTGGTGCTAGTGGTTGGACTTTGTGGCACTATATATAGAACCACCGAAAATAAAATCAAAAATCAAATTTAACATTTTTGATACGAAATTAGGGCAAACAAAAAAATCTTAAATGATGAGCGAAAGGAAAGATAAGGGGAAAAGTGCTTGGTGTTTTGCATTTGCTCTACAAGTATGAACATGATCGAATAGTTTGCTAGATAGAAGAAGCAGCAGAAAGGAAGTTTGGGGGAAAGTAGGAGAAGAAGCAGCAGAAGATGAAGGATAAGCGGCGGAGCACACAAAAAGCTTTTTATTTCATTCGTGTCTTTCAATTGTGTGATGATGGTTTTGGTTGTTGTTGTAGTTGTTGATGATGTTGTTGTTGCTGTGTTTTCGATTGGTTATTTTGTTATAAATTTTTATTTCTTTGTACATATTTTCTTTTCTTTTTGTTTTATCCGCGTCGCTTGAAGCCTGCAAGAAATATTAAATGTTTTTTTTTTGGGAATGTTTCTTGTGTATTTTTTGTTCTGTTGTTGTCGGCTCGTTGCAAATGCAAATTTTTATAACGGTTAATAGTGTGTATGCAGGTGAGTGACTGTGTGAGTGTTTTTTTGTTTGTGCATGTGCATGCGGTGTTAAGTGGGTCATAACGGTATCTGTAACTGTATCTTGTATCCATGCAAGGTGTAAAATCCATTTACTTTGTTTCTTTTGGGTTTTCTGTTTTTTATTTGTTGCTAGATTTAGATTAGTTTTGCCAGTAATTACATGCAGTGAGTGGGTGGGGGGATGGGGTCAGTGTCAGGGGGGTGATAGAAGTGTGATTGCCATATATTTTTTTTGTTTTTGTTTTCTAGGGTCTTAGAAGGGAGCTTGGGAGGTTTTTTGGGGGTCGAAAGAGAAGCCTTAGCCAGTTGATTTATTTGTGCCAGAAGGTTGTGCCAAAATAACGGGAAACGGAAACGGGATTTGTTGCAATTTCACTTACAATACTACTTTTTACGCAAAAAGTGTTGGAAAATGTTATAGTTTTTGTTTTTGGATAAACTACATAGTAAAGAGTTTTTGAGTTTTATATATATAAAGAGGTGTGTGAAAATTACATATAGATATATTTATATAGATAGAGACTTAGTAAACTACTTAGATCTTGAAATTTTGGGATTGCTACGCTGTGGTGTGGTGTTTAACAATATATAGTGTTGGAAAGTGTTTAGTTTTTGTTTAGTATTATTGTTTAGTAACGTCGTGTGGCTACTTTTTTAAAAAAATATATTAGATTAACTACTTTAGTTAGTTAGTTTACCAGGCACATGCTAGTGAGAAAAGTGCAATTTGTTGTTTTAAAAGCTCTTAAACTAATTTGTAAGATAATAATAATTGGTTTCTGTTGATTTAACTTGGAGCGTCTGTGATTAGTGCGACCGACTGACCAGTAGTTTGTTTCTTTTCTTGTTTTTTTTTTTGTTTGTTTGTTTTAGGACTGTAAGCAAAATATCATTGGAATTATCGTTGATTCATATATATAATATATGTATATATAAAAATATTTTACATGGTATGCTAAATTGAGTTTGTTAGTATTAAGTAATAGGAAAACGTATAGCAATATTAGTCCATCAAATGACATTTTAAATTCACATTTATGAACAGTCATGATGAATGTTTTTGTCTGATTATCACTTCCATTGCCATTGTAATTAGTTGTACGATTATGGAAAATTACTAAAATTGGTTAGTTTTGTAGTTAGTTAGAGATTTGATAAAGGAAGAACTTTAATTGTAAATGTTTAGGTAAAGTTAGTTGAAATAGCAAAATTGCACGAGTTGTTAATTGAAATAGCAAAATTCCACGAATTGTTAGTCAAAATATCAAGTTAGTCAGTTCTTTTATACAAAGTTATATAAAGTTAGCTTACAAAGAAAAAGTTTGTTTAAAATTTTTAGAATTTTTTTTTCAAGAATATAAAGTTAAAGTTTATTAGATTTTTAGAGAGTAATAGTTTTTTTTTTCCATAACATTTTCTATATGTACTACACATTCTTCAACAAAACTAAAGTAAAACACCACAAGAAAATAAAACGAAAAGATTAGAACTGTATCAAAAAATAGATTTAAAATATATACATATTTTTTGTATGTAGCTTTGTTTGTATGTACATAGACTAAAAATACATAGAGACAAGACAAGAATCGTTCGAAATTAGTTTGTTTTTCTTTTTTTTCATTATAAAAAGTATATTTTTTTTTCCTTTTTGACAAAACATACATAAAATAGAAGTTGCTACATACACATACATTTCACATGTTGTTTTTTTTTTTTTTACTTTTTTTAGAGAGAAACTTAATTTTAACATACCATATTCGATTGTTTCATAGATTTTTCAATTAGCTAATTAACAACTCATATATATATCATATATCATATATATTATTCATGAGATCTTTTTCGACTTATTAGAAACGTGGCTTTTTCTTTATTATCTTTTCTTTAAACAAAACTACCGCTGAGTCGATGCCACTCACCTGCATCCAAGTCTAAATCATCATCATCATCACTATCAAGATTAAGTTGTGAGCGTTGCTCGGATTCAGCATCAGCATCATTTTCATCAAATAAATTACCTGTAGATGAGGGCGTGTTTTTGCAACCGAACCACCAGTGAGCAGTGGGTCTGGGGAAAGGAGGTGTGGCCGTATCCACCTGAATGGGGGGCGAAATTTAAAGAATTGGAAAAATAATCATAAATTTCTATTCAATACTTTTTGGATTCTCTTCTTTAAAGTCTTACCGCAAAACGAGCATCATGGAAACGATAGTATTTATCGCCCTTGAAAAAGTATGTATAACCATTTGTGTATTTAAGTGCTGCATCCAAATTATTTGGTACACCTTCCCAATTTGAAATTGGCTTGGGATAGCTAGCCTTAACCGGTGGCCTCTTGGCCGGATCGAAACGCCAGAATTTGCTACCCTTGAAGAAATAGATTTTGCCATTTCCACCCCAAACCATTGCGGCATCCAGATGATCGGGTATACCAGTGAATCCTTCGCTAATTTCCTTGGGATAAACACCATCCATTTGACTGCCCATGTAGCGCCAATATTGTGTGCCCTTGAAGAAATATGTTTTGCCATTCTTATAGGTGAATGCGGCATCGATATTGCTTGGCAAACCGGGCCAACCCTTGGAGATCAGTTGTGGATAACCCTCCTCGACGGCATCTGTGGTCAACTTATAGAACTTATCACCCTTGAAGGCATATGTATCTCCGTGAGCTGAATTGAAGATTGTGTCGATTTTGGAATCCTTGCAAATGGAATCATCCAGGGGCGTTCGGGGTGGTGTAAACGATGTTGGCCTCTGTGTACTGGGCGGTGAGTTAAATGTTGGAGTATACTGATTGGTATTGGTGGTCTTTCTGCCATAGAGGGATTGTATGGCCGCCTTATCATCATCATCGAGCTTAAATACAGGCTCATAGCCACGATAGAATGGTGCCATCAATGCTGAACTCTGATCCGAATGGGAGAGACCCAACGAGTGACCGAACTCATGGGCAGCCACCTGAAAGAGATTTGTGCCACGCGATGAACCAATTGTCCACAATTCAGCATCATCAAAATGAGCATCGCCGCCAAAAACAGGGAAGAAGGCATGAGCCAGAGTTCCACCTTGACCATCGAATGCATCACCATCACCATGCTCTCCTTCAACGAATCTTTTAAATAAATGACACAGAAAAAAGTGAATTAGATATCAACCCCTCAATTAAGGTCCATTTAGACTAATTTAACCTACTTGATTTCAATATGAACTGGTCCCGAAGTTTTGCGAGTGAAAGTCAAATCGGTATCCAAACTCCAGACGGCGAAGGCACGACCAATTTCAGCATCAACATCGGCACGCTTCAATCTCTTGGGATATTTGGAGATTTTATATGTCAAAGCCTTGACACGCCAACGACTGCCTTGGAGGGCGTAACGTTTCGATCGGCTATCGGCTGAACCAACACGATCTCTAACACCACAACGTGGCAGAGACATCAATTTCATCGTCTCCGAATCCAGTTCGCCGGTTATATTCAGACCGGCAAAACTTTGAAACTCCTCGATGGCACTGACCCATGTTTGTTTATCCTGCAGTCCACTGCTCTCCGGATTGCGAGCCGAGGCGGGTAAATAGCCGAATTGTGAGAGATAGATCTGGAAAAAGACAAAACGAGACAATGTTTAGTATGACACATTTGCATAGTGGATTATGAGTCATTCAAGATGAATTTAAAGTCTAGAAAAAAAGTGGGACTCATTTTCGCACTAACTGGCTACTACTTATAATTGATCATTATAGTTTCCGAGTAGTAGATTTTTAAGAGCTTATAAATTTATGTGCATATTCTAGTGAATTTGAATTTAAACATACGATATGGGACCCTGAAGTAGAGAATGTAAGGAACAGATTCTGATAATATTAATGGAAAAATGGGATAGCTTTTTGGTAAATGCAAGGGCCCGAATCGCATGAATCATAAAAGTGTTAAGTACTACAACTTTCTCCCAAAATGTCGACCAAAAAACAGATACTAACTTTTCAATCATGTTTTAAATTTCGAATTTTTAAACAATTTCGAAAGTGATGTTAACCCATTTTGGTCCGGGCTGATTTTAAGTTGCAAAATGACTTTTTTTAAAAATAAAACATTCTGCCTGTTTTAGTTTGGGATAAAACAATGTAATTTTTGTGGAACTAGGAACTGAAATATAGTCAAATAAAATACAGAATCTTTGAAAACATACAAAACTTGCTGTTCGAAAAGTCGAACAGTGGTCCAAAATGGGTTAGGAAAAATCGTATTGAAAAAAAAAAATTCAAATTTAAGTCTTACATTAGTTTAAACCCCAAAGTTTTATGCCTGAGCAGAAACTAATCGAATTTTTTTTTAAATAACAACTCATGAATAATATTAAAACCAAATTTTAAGAAGTCAATTAAAACGTAGATAGTTTTTGATGTAAAAATTTCTTACCAATATAGTAAATATATAGAATATAGTAAAAATAATCTATAATAAATCTTCATCTTACTGAAGAAAGCAATCAGAATTTTGCATTCCTTTCAAAGCGAATAGCCACGTCTTACAAATTTAAATGGACTTATAATTTCAATATATTTTTAGTATAGAAAAATCTTCATATTTTATTTCAATAAACATTTTAAACTACTTAGAATACCCACTCAAACGGGTGAACGTCTAAATTGATCTTAAAACTGTGTTGCACAGTTAAGGAAGCATTGCCAATTAAAACCAAGTTAGGATAGGTGTTAGTTAAACTTAATTAAATTGTTCTAACTAGCATTGAGAGGGGAGGGCGAAAGAAAATACATTGAATTCGTATTGATTCGGGAAGTGCAAGCGACTAAAACAATGCAAGGTTGTCTTACGGTATTGCAAATTGTAAAATCAATTCACCAATTACAACGGCATTTGCAATTACAAGTTAAATAATAAATTAACGAAAAAAAAAACACCACTCACACAGCACATTAAATTTATTCACTAAACGTATTATGTATATATTTATTTTGTTGCTCTCTCCCCCAATTAGAATGTAAGACATGTTCCAGTATGTGTTTCGGCATGAGTTTTGGTGTGATTTTTTTTTTTTTTTAAGTATGTATGGCACATTTAAGATTTTTTATAGAATTTTTTTTGCATATTGCCAGCTGACTGTTAAAATTTTTTATTTATACGATTTTTCTGAGGAAGTAAACATCAGGTATTCAAGGCGCGGCAGCTACTTGGGCTGTTTTATAATCTTCCACTTCTGTTTTTCTTGCAAAAACCAAAATCCAACAACAAAAAAAAGGTGAACAGCTGACAGAATGAAGCAACGCATGGAGGAGAAGAAGACTTTGTATATTGGGTCAGGTCTCTGACCCTTTGTTTATCAAACAAAAATGCAATAAATAATTATATAATCTTAACATTTTCTTTTCGTTATGTTGAGTTTAATGCATGGTTGACTCATCTTCATTTGTACGACCTTCATAACGCTTAGTTCTAGTATGATAAACTTATGCAATTAACATAATTATTATTGCATTTTGCAATTAGTTTGCATTGGGTGTGGGAAACATGACAAATGCCCCCCAGCGGGCATTCTACTGTCGACCCAATTGATGATTAGAAAACAAATTGAAAAACAGGTTTCATTCTATAACTTAACTTAAAGTCATATCAAAGTCTGACCATGGTAACTGGCAACAAACCTTGTCAATTGGCTGCATTGTCTGGCATAATCTTAGTGTTACACTGATAAGATATAGGTAGATATTGTATATGTCAATATCGATAACACTTTTGAGTCATTTAAGTTAGCCACAAAGATATGGCATAAAATGCGTCACAATTGACGGAAATTGAAAACGGAAATGAGGTTTAGGACACTCAGAGAGTGTCAGAGAGTCTGTAATTTAATTTGTTTCGTTTGCAATAGAATATAACATGACTAGAAATTGGCAAATTATTGGCAAAATGCCGCCTAAGGGAAATGTTGAATATTGCTGTTGATATTGTTGGGACATTGACACAGAATTTTCAATGCATTTTGACCTCTTTGCCTAGTTGAGTTATGAAAAGAAATGTCTGTGCACTGGAAAGTATGCTATGCACACACACACACACACACATGGTCACATTCTTATACACTAGGACACAACCTTCAAAGGCAAAAAGAAACATTCTTCTTTTGTACTTTCTTAAGTCAATGAACTTTCTTTGGATACTGGCGTGTTTTGCCTTGTCTATTTCCGGTCAGAAACCAGACCAGGACATGCATAAATTATAAATAATGAAAGAAAGGGCAACAAAACCAAATACTTGACTCGTATAAATGTAGTATATAAACGGAAATTGATGAGAAAATTGTGTGAGTGAGAGTATGCCGTACAATTTACATACAATTCCTGAGCCAAACAGTTTTCCTTTTCTTTCTTTTTCTTTACGGAGGGGTTGTGTATGGGCATTTAAGTTTACATTTCGTTGCGAGACTATTTGGGTCAATGAAAGGTCAATGCCCTAGACTTTCCCTCTAGTTTTCTCTCTCTCTCTCTCTCTTTTGGACTCACTATCTTTTAGTTAATGCAGTACACGTGCATAATTTAATATCTGTTTAGTCTGCGACAATTAAAGGCAAACAAAACTAAAACGTAAAACAAAGTTCGTTTTCGGCTAGACAAACATGCAATTTACAATTCCACCGTGTGCTACCACCATCATCCTTCCCCTCCTCCCAGTTGAGAGAGTGAGAGATCTAGCCTAAGGCAAACAAGCCTAACTTGTTTGCTTATTTGCTATTTCACTTTATGATTACATCATTCAAAATGCGAAAAACGACCACAAGGTGCCACTAGGCAACTCTAGCTCTACCTTCCCTCCCACCGCCTCCAACTCCAAATCGAAGCGCAGGCGCCTCATTTGGCGGCATAATTTCTTTTGACGCACCAACTGGGTTTGTATAACGTAAAGAAAATACATAGAGAGAAAGAAAACTAAAACAGAAATAGTAAAAAAAAAAAAACTAAATTGAAACTAGGCCAATTAATGTTGTATAATATCTAATTGCCGGTTTATGGCAAATGCCAAGTTAATTAAATTTAAAGAATTTAACATTAAAACATCAATAGTGGATGGGAAAATAAAAATTTTAAGCAAAGTATTGAAATTTTTAGAGATCTAATGTAGATTTAAGTCATTAAGTTAGTTGATTTAAATCGTCCAAAATTATATTTCAAAAAGGCATTAGATTTGCTATCACAAGTTTTTATTGGTCGTCGGGGTCACCACATGTGTTATTATGAGTCTTTTAGAACTTTCCCAGAAAGAAGATGGAACGATATAAACTACACCTAAATGATTTGTTGGAAACTTCTCTTTATGGATTAAAATTTATCTTCAATAGTCAACGATTTTTAAATGTCAATGAATTAATAACATATTTTTTAACTTTTCACTAACGTTAACACATTTTTCATCTGGACAATATCTACTCAAAATTTTTCTTCGGGCAAAAAATGTTCCCGAAAATTTAAATTGTCTTCTCTCAATCAAAAGAAAATTAAGTTTTCCTTTGTTAATAAGAAGTTTGATAACGAAATGTAAATATTAAAATTTGAATTCACTTGAAGAAACATTTGTTTAAATTTCCAAAAGTCATATCAGAACATTATTCCTTAAAAGTACAAAAATTAGTTAGAAGTAATTTGTAATAGCTTCAAGACCAAACCATAAAAAAAAAACATTTCTAAATATTTTTAGCAAAAATAAAAGAAGAAAATATGTACTTAAATTTATGTAGGTATAAGAAAATGGCATATGACCATGGTTGCCACTAAAAATATATAAATTTACTGCCCAATTAAAATCTATGCAAAAGTTATTTTATAGTGTCCAGAAACGCAAAACTATAATACAAGGAACAGGACATTTCGTGTAACGGTTGAATTTATGAAAATAAATAAATTAAATCATCAGGAAAATCGCTTGTCTTGTTGGGAGTTAAGGATTTTGGGAATTTTTCCCTATTCTTATTATCAATCTTTCTTTCGCCTGTATTGAACATTTTAAGCTTCTTTCCTTAAGAGTCTTTTTGACCATAAACTGATGCCAACTTTATCCATTTTAAGAACTGGCTGACAAGTTTCTAATTCCAAGAATTGAATGCCTCCACAAGTTTTCCAATTTCACGTTAATATTTGATGTTCGTATTAAAATCAGCGCATTGCAGGAAAATCCAAATAGTTGGTGGGTAAAACTGACTACATACATGTTGTGTATGTATGTGTAAGAACGGAAATTCCAATAAAATATTTGACATTTCCCCTTTCAACTGACTAAGAAGTGGAAGGTGTCTCACATTGTCTGTGTTAGCCCCGTGACTACCTGCTCCATGCCACACATTTAGTTTTTACTTTTTGTTTGTGCCACGTTGGCGATAAATAAGCGTCAGATGCTAAGATAACATAAAATAAAAAAAAAAAGAAAACAAAAAAAAGTGTTTTATGCAAACGCTAAAATGGCAAACAACAATAATGAAAAGGAGTTTCGCTGTGACCTTAAAACGGGCTTAAAAAGGATGTTGTTGCCGATGTAAACAAAAAAGGCAAAAGGCGAAAGCACAACAATGAAAAAAAAGTATCATTTGTTTGTTAAGCAGGCAAGGTCTCTAGCCACCTTCTATTGAAGGTCGCACGCAAATTTCAGTTAAGCCAAATCAATCAAACTTGGCCAAGTGTGTGTACATGGGCAAACATAAGTTGATATTGATTAGTTTGCTAGCTAGCAAAAAAAAAAGAAAGAAATAAAACAAAAACTCATTCGTGACTCAAGCCAAAATTTCTTTAGAAAACTTTTCTTAGACTTTGCTCTTTTCTTTTGTTTTGTTTTCGTTTTCCCCAGTTGTGGTTGGTTATTTTTGGTTCCAGGAACAGGGTATGGTAGTCAGGAGGGGGAGGTTACACTGTGGAACCCGGCGGCCTTTAATTACGCGTACCGATGACGCTGACTCTCCAGACCTCAGACCCCAAGCTCTGAGCTCATTTCAATGAATGTATGTAATTAACCTTTTTGACAGTTTGATTATGATGCTAGACCGCAACACTGGGGCAGAACAGCCAAAACAAATCGGACAATCAACTATCGAAAATCGATAAAATGTTGAATGTTTTACATTTTTTAAGGTAATTGCCTTTTTGTAATGGTTGAAAATGTATATTCTTGGCTTAGTTTATGTCTAAGTTAGTGTCAAAGTTGGTTAATATATTGTGAGTTGTGAATATAATTTTAAAGCCATTTTTATAGCTCTTAATATGAGAACTAAAGCCAATAATTGCTTTCTTATACTTTTAAGAAAATTTGTGTATTCAAAAAATATAGTAAATGTATCAAAATGCTTATTGGGTTTAATAATGACAACTTAAACTTGTTCTTCCAAATAAGAATTTAGCTTAAAAACGGGGTATTTCTTATGTCTTTTTTGAAAATATTATTTAATAACCTAATTGGAAAATTTTTAGTGCTTTTCAAAGACAATAGTTAATCTCTACGGGGGCATCAACATATTTTCAAATGTTTTTTAAAGTTATTAGATGCAAAATTCTCATTAAATGTACAGAAAAGTTTTAAATTAATAACATTTTAATATGATTTCATTTAAGTAAAATTATCTCTTGTTGGATAATCTTTTGAAGTATTTCCACACTTATGAGACTTTGGCTTCAATTCCATTAAGGAATCTCCATATTTCCACATATTGAGATGCATTGGAAATTTTTTGTGGTAAATTTCTTTATTGAATCTTCTCTAATTTGTTTAATTTGTATAATGAATAAATGACTTATAAAAGTATCCTAAAATTTGAATTCTAAACAAGTTTCTGTGTAATAAAGTTGTTTACCGATTCCGTAAGTTCGGTTCTACTTGTTTTAGGAATTCTGAACCAATACAAAAGTTAATATATAATCTAGGGAATCTATTCGTTGTAAAAGCTGTCTAAGGCCAAAGGTACATATAATGTTTGGTAGTTCTCCTATACATTTTATCTCAATTGAAATCAATTAAAATTTTCCTTTATTAAGAATCTGTATTCCGTCTCACTGTCCGGAAGTCTTGCCGTTAATTTTCTTATTTGCGTTTAGTGTAAAATGTAAAGTGCTAAAATATGAGTCAACTGCCAATATAAAGTGTGACAATTACTAACAAATTGTGTGTGTGTGCATTAGATTTTTATCAAATTTAAAATTAATCGTGTTTAGGCGACTCCACGATTCCCCATTCACTTTACTTATTCACTTTTTCTCACTCTTCTTTGGTGTGGTCTTAGAATTTGCATTTGAAAAATAAAAAAACGAATCCCATATAGTCATAGAACACACACAAACACACACACACACAGAGAACTCAAAAAGCAATTGCGGAAAAGAACAACTGAAGTGAGGAGTCTCTCTGGTGACATTGGGGGCCAACGAGACAATTATGGGGAGCCACGTCCAAGTCGACGTCTCCGTCTCTGTCTCCGTCTCTGTCTCCGTCTCTCGGTCGTCGTTGTCGCCTTTTAGCTAGTTTTAGAACGACAACGAGCCAAGTTATTGGCTATGCATTCAACATATCAATTAGTTAATCAAATCAACAGAACAACAACAAAAACAACAAAAAAAAACTTAAATAAAATTACGTAAATTCGTATAAATCGGCAAACAAATGTTAAGCACGCGCTCATGCGTAATGGTGGACAGTAAGATATATAAAGAGAGTAAAGGCAAGGGAGTGTTCGGCGTTGGTGGAGGGGGAATAAGTTCTCAATTTCGGCATCAATTTCAAATCGGTTTTATTTGTTACATTTCACTCATTTTGGGCCTCAGTTTTCTAAATGTAAATGGTCAATCAGGAAGTTAAGTGTCTCGGCACACGTTCAACTAATCGTCATCGTCAGCTACATCATCATCATCAACAACAACATCATGATCATCACGATGACAGACAGCAACAATAATGTAAACATAAAACAATGACACAGCCCCCATTCCAATCGAATCAAGTCAAAAGCCCGGCTTACGAACTTCGTAGTCGAAGTTATAGACTCATTTAATGGGTTAAAATTGTTGATTGACATTAATTTTATTCCTGCCCCCTTTTGACCCCGTGCTCCCAGCTATTCTTTCCCCCTTTATACATAATATTTATCTCTTTCATTTAGTTTTTTTTTTTTCTTGATTTATGCAAGTTGTTATTGAATGATTGCACTTTGCTTTTAGGCGAACGTTGTTCATTTTTTGTTTGTTTGTGAGAGAAGCTGCATTATAATACTCAATTAAATCGATAGATAGAGAAAATCATGACATGAATTAAACAGGATTCAACTATTTATAAAACAATTAACAATAATCTAATGCTATACTACTTGCCACTGAGATTAATTATTGCCAGAGTCAAGCAAATAATCGTGTTTGGTTTTGGGGCTAATATTTTTCATAACATTGACTTCACAGCTTGAGGCTATTTCTACTCATCTTTATTCTTAATAAAAGGCCAAGATAAATAAAATTAGATAGGATCAAAAGGTAGTTTACTACGTGTTATTGGCAATTAATTTGTTGGATTACACCTGTTTATAAATAATCAATTTTGTACTTGGCTTCTGTTAAATTTATAAAAAATTATAGACTTGATAGTTTGACAAAGCTGTAGAACCTTTGTTTTAACTAAACCCTGTCTTTTACTTATCTTTTCTTATGGTCCCTATACGCCTTTTAAGCAGTTTAGATATTTCGTTTTATTGTAGTGCAGTTTAGAAATTGTCTGATAAAAGGGTGTGACTTTAAATCTTGGGCTTTAGAACTAAAAACTCCATTTATAACATCTGAAAGCTAGTAAAAATGATTTTGTTAGAGTGAAAACAGTAACAAAAATATAAATTCAAACGATTATATAGCCAGTTAGTTGTTTTTCCCCATTATAAATATGTTTCTTCCATTAAATACTCATATTCTTCAGCTTTGCCATCAAATTTTTCATGATTAGTATAAAATTGACACCATAAACACATACAAAACTCAAATGGACATTTTAATTTTTGAAATTCCGACACAAGAAAAGACTTTTAATATAGCTTTCATGGGTTTTTCCCCCATTTAATATGTTGAATACCAATGCGAGTTCATATCTAATCTGTTTGTTTAACTTAAGCGTCAAGAACTGGAGGAAAAACCAAGCTATGAAATCACAATCAATAAAGAGCGAGTGGTCAGTTTTAACATAGGAAAAAGGAACATGCTGAATTGGAACAGCCCTGTGCAGTTATTTGAGATATGTTATCGATAAGATCGATAACAATTACAATAAGTAGCGGATCTATGACAGGAAAGAAAACTAATTTTTCTAATATTTCATTTGCTAATGATCACAATACTTTTAAAAAACTGATATTATAATGGGATATTCTCAGGCATATGCATCCCAATTGGTCATTGAGCAAGTTCTAGACAATGTCATGAGCAAGCCAGATCGATAGTAGAGATCTTTAATCAATTTGCAATTGCAATTATAAACTCTACAAATAAATATATATGTATATATGTATATATTAAAATTGCATGCATGAGAGCTAAAACCAAAGGCTAAGGCCAGCCAACCGTGTGCCCGGAATAATTTTATTAAAGTAATTTATATTTTCTCTCGGTTTTCGTTGTATTTTGGTGACATGCAATTCGTTGGTAGTCGCCTGTTGCATTTAAGTAAAATTAACTATAATTTAGGTATAATCAACATACGTACATATGTTCGTCATGCAAATCGGAAGTAAAGTAATAAAATTTAACAAATAAGTATATACTAAACAAAAAGCATTTAACTGTCACCTCAGATTCCCTCTGAACTCCTCCACACACACACACTCTGAACGCTTATCATGAAACGAAAAATGAATCATTTGACTTTGTTTTTACACTGAGGTTTTTATTTTTATTTTTTTTGTGTAACTAATTGGAGGGGCTGGGTCGGAAGCCCTTTATTTAATATTTCGTGTTTATTTGCAAAAAATGCATTTCCTTTGCGTACATAAAAGATATTACAACAATGACAATGACACTTACCTCTGCCTGTGTTGTGGTGGAAACGGGTGCCGTTTGACTTGCTGCCAATATGGAAAACAGGGTGCCTAAAACTATGAACACTGAACTTTGGCAGGTGGTTGACGTTGATGTTGACATGTTGTTGCTTTCTATATATATGTATGTATATAGGTATGTAAGTTGTATCAAAAAAAAAGTTCCACTTGCTTGGAGCGCACTTTGAACTTTCTATCACTGCAAAAAGAAGAAAAAGAGAACAAAAAAAAACATGTGAAAAAAGGTCAATTAATATTTCATAAATCTAAGCCACTCCGGACCCGTAAACCGTAAACGTGAAATGTAACCCGTAATAGTAGACAAGAGAAAAGAACCGACCCAACCAGACCAGGCCAAGTACAAGTTTAAAAGGGCGAACGGAAGTCATTTCCAACAGGTTGAAACGGCTACAATGAATTGCATATGGCACACATTCTGACCAAACGGCCAACGGAAGTGCAAACAGCAACAACTTAAGGCGTAATATATAAACGTACTACCAGCCAGCTGTAGTAGTAGTAAAAATAGTAGTAGTAATCCTATACATACATATATATAGCACTATACAGGTCTGTATATATATAGAGCTTCGTGTCTCTTGGCAGGCTCTGTTTATGACGCTTAACTACTGCTACCTGCCCGGTGGCAAATGTTGATGACGTGCCATTAAAATGGGTTTCTAAGTTCACTTTTTCTATACTCTATCCCTTCACTTAAATGGGTTAAGTGCATCTCTCAAGCTTTTAGCAAGCCGAAAAGTTTCAAGATTTATATTTTATTTAGACAAATCACTTTATTAGCAACTAAAGTATATACTATAACTATATAGTACTAATAAAATAAAACTATAAACATAAATTACCAAAAAAAAAGGAGCACATGAAGAGATAGTGTCTTTGTTTACAATTTCAAAAATGATGTTGACTTAATACTAAATTTTGTGTAAATAAAACTTATGTCTTGTCAGCTTTAAATTGTTAACATGTAGCCACGAGATTATAAAGAAAGTTTTTATTCAGAATTAAATTAAAATAATTGTTTTCTTAAACTTTCTCCAGACTAGATATTTTATAATTTAAACTCCACATACAATCAAAATTTTGCATTGAAATAATAATTTGATTTGATTTTGCAGTTGCTTCGAACACAATTTCTAAATAGTTCTAAGCAATTTCAATTTGTACTTTAATAATTTCAGTTTTAATGCTAAAAGTCAATGGGCTTTCAAAGGCTGGATTTAGCGGCCCCTAAAGTATGCAACAATCTTTCCAAAAGTTATCTTTTTGAAACATATGAATGAAATATTAGAATGTCCTGTGGATAGACATTTACTTTCGAAATAAACTTTTCTTATATACAGGACATGCGAAATGTATAACATTTGTTGAAAATAATGAATATAAATAATAAAAGACCTATTACATATTTTAAGGAGTAAAGTTCCTTATGTTACAGCCTTAGATCGGCATATGATCGAGTAATGTAAAATATTATTAAACTATACCAGAATTAAGAATACTGCTGAAAATATTTAAAATATTTCTAAAATATTTAAAGTAAGTTAACCTTTTATTTATTTGAAACTAGTTAGACTATACCTTACAGAAATTTCATAAACTGTCTTTCTTTGATCCTAAAAGCTACAACTTCATTCGTTTAAAAAAAAATGTTCGTTTAAGTTTCTTCTTCGTTAATTAAACTTACTTAATTATTCTGTAACTTTCTTTGGATCTCTATTACTCAATCCTTGAGTTCCCTATTAAGATTAAGTAAATTTAGTAACTTTGTCTTTAAAAACATTTTCCTTGTTTATCATTTAAAAATATATTTTAATCTTAGAGCTAAGATAGCTGAGATTCTATTTTTAGCAAAGACAAGATTAAACTATAAACTTTCTCTAATCATATTTGAGCTTCTTGAAGTTGGCAATGCACTTGGAATCTTATTGAACGTGTTCTTTCTGTTGTAGAACATTCAAGCAAAGATAATTAAAGAGTTTTATTTAAATGAAACAAAGACATAGAAGTCTATATTAAAAAAGCAATGAAAAGTGTGTTAAACTATACAATTATACCACTTGCTTTTAGTAAACCTCTTTAATTTCTTTCACTTTAGAGTATTTTACAAATTCGTCGAGGATATTTTGTTGGTGTAAAAATGTTTATGCCTTTGTTGATTGCAGATATTAAGTTGAAAGAAAGTCATGTGGTTTGTGTGTGAGTTATAAATGTTATTCGTGTCTAGATTTAGATTCCAATTATTGCTTTAATTTTAGACTGGCAGCAATGGTTGGTAAGTACATAAATGGGTTTACATACAAAATTTTGTGCTCTAAATATTTGTTTTGTGTGCTAAAAATAGTTGAGTTTAGTTTATTTTTTGTTGACCTAGGGCGACAGCCACGAGACAAATGTCAGATTACTAAATGACATCTTATAATAATTAGATGACTGGAGTATTATGTTTATGAGGCAAATAATTGGCCATTTCTTTATTTTTTGCTGCTCCTTTGTTGTTGTTATTGTTGTGGTTTTGTAGATTTACCTTAATCACCCTGTTTGTCAGCTGGTCGCAGTGCTGTGACGTCAGCACAAAAGACAAAACAACAATAATAATAATAATAAAAAGACTAACAAGAAAAAAGTGCGATAAGTAATATCAAGTATACGACATGTATGGCTGGGCAATTTTCAACGCCCAAACGTGAAATGGTTTTTTACGGTTTTCGTTATTTCTCTTTGTGCTCTTCTTCTATGCTTTCTTTCTTCTTGGCTCTATATATAGTTGTTTCATTGTGTTTTTTCAGTTTTTTCTTCTTTTTTAGGTGCGTCCACACATACATACATACATATGTAAATGTTTACTCTATCTTCTGTCTCCTGACTCTGACTAATAACTGGGGATTTCTATGTTGACAGCGATGAGTTGATACAATTTTTCTGTGTTTACCTTGCTGATTATTTACAACAATTTGGCTTAAAACTCTAAAATGTCTATTAAACAAAAAAAAAAACAGTTTATACATTTTATAACATTTTACTTTCCTTTGTTTTAGCCTACACTTGATTTCTATTTAAATATCATAAAACATTTCCCATTATTTTCATTTTGTTTTCATTATTTGTGGTTTTTGGGCAATTATTTTCACTTGGGTTGAAGGTCGACAACGCATTTATGACAGTTTAAGGTTAACAAAAGGTTGATATGGGGATATGGGAGTTTCCGTTTCAATTTTCATTTACCTACTATTTACGGGTTACGGTTTCAACTTTTGGTTTCGTTTCCGATTTTGCTTATCTAGAGCAAGTTGTCATAGCAATGAGTGTACTTATTATCGTATGTGTGTAAAATCTGTTAAATCAATAGAATTTTGCGAGACTCATCCACTCAGTTTATGGGTCATATAGGCTAGAACATTTTATAATTTCAACCGGTTAAATGTGAACAATATGTATGATTCATTAGTCATTAGAAATTTTTGTTACTGGCCAGCAAAAAAACAAAATTAGCCAACCAGTTTTGTTCTGTACGGTTCGATTCGACTTCGATTCTTATTAATATTGCCTAACTTAATATTCTGTAGATGTATTTGTGTTGGTTTGCGTGTGTGAGTGAACATTTTTGGCTTTATCAATTTTCTGGGCATGTTCATGAATTTTTTTTACGGGCCTGATAAGATATTGTCGTTAAGTATTGTATGACTTATAAGTCAGGTTGGGTTGGTATGATTATGAATTACCAAATATGTTGTCCGTAAATATATATTAATGAAATGGAATTATTATTGGTTTAGAACTTGACCTTAGGCGAGTGAGAGAGATATGATTATTATGTGTATGATTTATTGACTTTGCCTTTGCGTAACCTAAATTCTTTTTTTTTTAAATTGAACTCAAGTTCAAAAAGGCTTTAAGTTTTTTTTGGTTTTACTTACATTTTTTGTTTTATATGTGGGATGCAGATACAAAAAAAAAATGCTGCACAATTTACAGTTATAGATCAATGAACTATTCTTGTTGTTTGTCGCTTATTGTTGTCTTCACTTGATAAATTAATTAATTAGCTTTTTTTCTTTTATATTTTTTTCTCTCTTATTTCACTGTGTTTATGTATTTGTGTGTTTGTGTGTGGGCGTCGCTTTCATCAGCTGTGGATGTGTCGTATCTGTGTATCTCAAATCCTTTTGTTTTCTTTCTCTCCTCTGTCTGCCACTTTAATTGCAATTGTTGTCACTTTTTTCGCATTTCCGCAAAACTGAAAACATTCGCATAACTCTTCTTCACTTTTCGCTTTACTTGACTAATGACAAATTATTAATGCATTTATTAAATTGAAACTTATAGTTTATTTTTTCTTTTCCTTTGTTTTGTTTCTTGTTATATTTTGTTAAGGCAGATATTTCGAATTCGTTTGCCGCCTTATGTTGACCACAAAATCAAAACCAAAAAACACATCCGCACTGGGCAGCGCGCAAAATTCAACTGATCTTCAGTTCCAGCAGATAAAACAAACGACAACCGCGACGACAATGACGAGCTGCCGATCGAAGCTTTTTTTGTTGTCATAAAAAAAGCTCGTAACAGAGCGAAAAAAAAAACAAAAATGTTAACAGAGCTCCCCACTGTCATCTACAGCTTCAGTTGGGGTCTCTCTCTCTCTCTCTGTCTCTGTCTCCCTCCCATCGGCTATTTATTCATATTGGGGCATATCAAGTTTGCCAAAATCTACAAAGATCTTCTAAAAGAGTTGCTTGGAGTGAAATTTTAACAGTCTTATGATAATTTTTTTTAGATTTGATATATTGAAAATCGACAAAAGTCGATTATATTATCAGAACTTTACACATTATCTTAATATTTTTTTTAGAGTATTTCATTTTACGCATTTTATATTCTAATAAATTTTTATTAAAGAAACATAAAAAATTGTCTGGACCTAAATCTTGGAATCAAATGTTTATTTTCATAATTTCAATTTTCTACTTATTATTTATTATTCCAATGCAATATTGTTATCAACTTAGAACTTCCAAAAACAACCCATAATGGGTTAAATTGGCCTTAATAATAGCAAACAAAGTGATAAATATCTAGTTTTTTGGGAACAAATATTTTTAAAAACCTAAAAATAGAAAAATTTTTGTTGCTGAGTCTATTAAAAAGTGATAGATTTGTCTTTTAATGGCATCTCAGATTGCAGAAGGGGTTAATCTAGACAGAAATCAACACGATTTTAGCTGGATATTTCACTAATTCTCTTGCAGTTAATAACTAGTTATTCATAGTATACTTTAAGGTGCCAAATCACTGTAATTGTTTACCTAATGAAATAATTCAACTAGTTGATTTGTTAGAAAAAGATTAAGATAACTATCAGTTTATAGCAACTTTAGTCAAACTATAGTTTCAAATAAAAACTATTATAACCGAGAATTTACATTGTAAATACCGATATATAATAGTATATAGCTTAATAAGTAAGTTTTATTTAAATACAAATTCAATGGGTTTTCACCAAAATGTTTTTACCACATAAAAGATTTATTGCTCACTTATTTTCAAATCTTTCCCCACATACAAATTGTATTCTAATAAACTTCTATCCCCCTAGATGAAAATTTTGTTATTTTAATATTGTGAAAATTTTCCCAATATGAAAATTGTATGATTATAATGTTCTAAAATTTTGTTCTCAAATTATTTTTAGTATTTAATTTATTATTTTTTCCCCACTTATAAATTGAACTATTGTGTTGAAAGGCAGCATTGTTCATTTTATAAAATTTGTTATTTTAATACATTGTTGTTTATGTAAGTAACAAATATGTTTTGTAGCATATAATATGTTAAATTCTCTGAATGAACAAAATAAATAATATTTCTATTGGTTTAGATTTGGCTTGGATTGATTTCAAAGCTTTTGTTTGATGACTTGAATCGCTTTCGATTTACCAAGTACACTTGTAATTTGTAATTTCTTTCAGTATAAATAAAATGGAAATTACTTAGAAAAGAATTGGATACGGAAAAAAGGAAATAGTGTTTGAAAATACACAAAGTGTTATTTACGAACAAAGAGTTTTAGAAGTGTACTAGGATTGAAATCTCTTTCTGAACTGTTTAAGTTTTGACTACATTCAAATGCAAAACTTAAATTATGACCCCTGAAAAAGTTGCCCAACTCTTATAAGTTTGCTACATCTTTCTACTGGGTATAGATTAGTCGTCACTCTTCCCAAGCAGACACGCTCTTTTATCTTTATTGATTTTAACAGCTGCCTGGGGATTCCGTTGCCGCTACTTTAGCAAACCTGTTGCCAATATTCGCTATGAGTAAGTTTAAATTTCTTGGAATTAACAGTCATGTGTCATACGCAGCAGCCCCAGACTCAGGCCCAGCCCCAGTGCCAGCCCCAGCCACAGCTTTAAGCCATCTCAGATCGGTGGCTCAGCAGCTCAGCTCTTTCAAGTAGCAGTTTTGACAGTTTATCTTGCCTCTCCCCCAGCTTTGTTGTAACACTTTGATCTTGTGGTTTATTTTTGTTGTTATTGCTTTTACTTAACAGTTTCTTGAAATTTTAGTCCAATTTCCAATGAATTTGTGTTTATGTCGTTCGTTTAGTAAGTAGTTAAATTTATGAATGAATTTCAAAGTTGGTTTTTTTTTTACACCTCCAGTGAATGACTGTGTGACTGTGTGTGGTAAAAACTTTTCCCCTGACGTTGGTTTTTGTTTCCATTTCAATTTTTTGTTATTATTAATGAATGAGTAATGCGTAAACAAATAAGGTGTGCAATATAGAAGATAATTAACGAGGCACACGACTAGCTATTAAATCTGCCTCCCTTTAGGTTATAACTAATTGGTTAGTTAAACAATGAAAATTGCTATAAAAGTCGTAAAGGAATCGATGAAAGGGTATATTCATTTTGAAGAACAACATTTCACTTTGTTTATCATTTTTTTTGTGTATCTTAAGGAATTCGAAATAAAACCTGTTTGATTGGAATATCTTTAGTAATTTCTAAGCAGTTCTAATTATCTCTCTAGTTTGTCGTCGTTTTAGCAAATTATCGAATAAATTTCCATATATTTTAGTAAAGTTTTAAGTTGTTCTTTTTTAACACTTATTTATGCAGAATAAAGTATTTTGAAACTGAAACGAGTTGTATTGTTTGGGAAAAAACTTTTATTATGAGTTTCAAAATCAAAACAAATTCTTTTTTAAGTTTTTTGTGAAATGCAATGGCCAAAAAACTTGAGATTTCATTGTGAGATTTTAGCATTATGTTTTTGTCTAACTTTAGATAAGTTTCTACCTTGATTTTTTCTGGTTTAGTTAAGTATTTCTTTCAAATTTTGTCATATAAAATAAGTTAATGTTTAGTATGTCAAAAAATAAGCTATATCTTTATAAAAAATTGTAGTTTATTTATATAAAATTTATATAATATTAGAGCTAATCAAAAAAGAGATATTAGTTAAAAGGAAATTATATTAAAATAGTGCTCAAACGATATTGGGAAACATAAAATATTCTCTGAATCCTTTAAACCTTTGAAGAAATCACAAAAATCTAACTAAAATGGAATTTAGGGAAAATTTTTTGTATATTTTTCTAGGGGTGTTTTATAGTCGATAATGCAAAGTTTCATTTGAGGAAATTTCTTTTATCAATTAAAATATTTTTGTTGTTATTCATCATAGATATATTGACCTTTTTTAGGGTACTTTGTGGTTGAAAATTTATATAATTTCTATTAATTTTAAGTTTTTGCCTAATTTTTGTTTTTTTGTTAGTTCCATAAGCTATTTCATTTGCTATTGTGTGAATAATTTTGCATGGGATTAAAGTGTGCCATCTGCCTTTGAACTTGTCTTCCAGCCTAGTCATATCTTGTTATTTTTTTCTTTTATGGCAACTCATTCGCAGAAAGTGTTTTTGTGTATACGTTTTGGGCTTTTGAATTCGGCTATTAGCATCAATTTGCATTTGGGTTTCAATGAATTTTCATTCACATTTCTTAGGAAATGAGTCAGATAGCATTAGACATTAGAAGATTTTTTTCTGACTGAGCAGACGGACACGTGAATTAAATTGCTTAATCTAAGTCTAGAATCTAGTAAGTACTTGCTCATACACATCAGGGGTTAAAGTTTAGGATTGCACAAAAAGCAAATGTATAAAACTTTCCATAAAACAAACAAAGAGACTAAGATATAGGGAAATGGCTAGAGGTAGGGGGAAAACCAGATGAGGATGGGGGCGAACAGCAAGACAAATCTGTTTTTGCCATTTAACGAGTTGGTTTTTGAATTGAACTCTCACAGAGAAGAAACTGCATTGCGGAGGGGGCGGGGAGCTTCTGGTTTTTGGTTCTTGGTTCTCCACATCTTCCCCTTCATTTGCTCTCTCTCTCCCTTGCTCACTGGACAACTTTATGCTATTCTCTTGTCTCTGGTTGTCATCGGTTCTTGTTCTTGTTTTTTGTCGCCATTCCCCCCAAACGCCTGCTGTGATTCTTCTCATGATTCGGATTCAGTTGCTTCTACTTCTGCTGATGCCGATGCTTCTGTTGCTGATGCAGTTTCCAGTTCTTCGAACAATGAAATATTTATGAGTCTCCGGTTTTCTTTCTTTTGCTGCTCAATGACAACTATTTATGGTATTTATAGACCATCTGGTTTGTCTCCCCCTCATTTTATGGACTTAGTTCATTGGCATTAACACCCCAAAAAAAAAAAAACACTATAAAAAAAATAAATATATAAAGTGAAATGAACTTTTTCAAAACAAACTCAAATAAACAAAATATTTTTGCATTGACATTTGCCTTTGAACTTTTGAAATTGAACTAAATCAAGTGAAAATCAGAAGAGCGTGAAACCCCCTCTATATAATTACCGTTTTGCGATCAAATGGATAACGATAATTATGGTTTCATATACATATATGTATATATATACATATATATATATAGTATAAATATTTATAGTTAATCTATTGCATTGTCTCCACGTTTGAATTTTCAGTGCGAAAAAACAAAACTGTTTTCTAAACTCAATCACGTCACATGGTCAGTTTTGGCCATGTTCATTGGCAAGCGATATTATATATTACCTATAAATGTCTGGCCTATCAATTGCGGAATATTAGACAATATGTCTCTACGTGATTATTGTTATGCGTGTGCGTATTGTCTCAAAATATTCACAATCAATTGCCATTGAGTCTACTGTGTGATAGGAACAAAAGTTTGCAAATTTCTAATCAATTCTAGGCAATTGTGATACAAATTTTATTTGTTGGCATCTCAGCAAGGTTAATTTTCTATAAACATTTACTTCTATGTGGATCCTTGACTATTGAATGTGGCCATTATTTAAAACAGGTTTTCAATAAGGAATTTCATATTCTTTAAAAATTGTAAAGAAAGGAATTAGATAAGAACAATTTGCTATGCAAATTATTGGAACTTAAAGATCGACTTTTTGTGAAGGAAAATTTTTCCTTCCTTGTGGCTTTAATTTTGGAATACAAAAAGATATCAAAAAATCATTTTTTTAGCAGAATCTTTTATCTCAATCTATCGCCCAAAATGCAATCATGTAATTCAATATTGAAATAGGATTTTTTTTATTAACAGTTTACCTAAAGAGCATTATAGGAGAAACAAAGTATAAGGATCTTACAATATTGGTAATTGCTTTTCTAACGCCATAAACTTCAAAGATATTTCTCATAATCAGTTGCATTTGGGAGAAGCATTTTAAATTACAAAGAAATTTACATTAAATACAGCGATTTTTGAAAATATTACTGGGTTTAATGATAATCAACCATTTTTAGGGATTTATAGGGATAGGAATATGGTGTAGATCTTAAGAAAACAATTTGTCAGTATCAACAAAGTAACGAAATCCAAACGAAATAGTTAATGTTCTTGGAAATTATCTTTTTGGTTGAGTTTGGTTTGAGTTTCGGAACGGTGTGGTTACCTATATTCTTTTTTTTTTATCATCGAGCTGTAATTCCCAACCAGTTTTAGTTAAGAAATTCAAGAGTGGTTATCAAAGCCAGACAACCTACTAATTTGTTGTGTACTTTAGCCTTTTCAATCGAGAGATGGTCATTTAAAATTTGAATGTTTAAAAGTTACTCAAGTAATTTGTGTTTTAAGTTATCTGTTAAATTTTTTTTGCTAAGAGGCCCAAAATTGAGACACTGAATTTCTTTAGATTTTAAACTGTTCCTTAAAACCATAGAATATAGAATTTTTTGTGTGTTGTCTACACTAATAAAATTCTTAAAAATTAAATATGATATTAAGACTCTAGTATAGTTAGTTTTGTTGTGTGTTGTGTGTTGTCTACACTAATAAAATTCTTAAAAATTAAATATGATATTAAGACTCTAGTATAGTTAGTTTAAGATGAGCAGGGCATAGAAAAAACCTTAAGTGGGCAATGAATTCAAGTGAAAAGTAATCTTTTAAGGTAGGTAGAAGCTAAGCAAAAAGGTATTTTAAAGATATCAATATTCCACTGAATTCGTTTTAGCTTTAAAATAAATTTAACTTTGTTCTGATAGGCAATGTTTAAATTTTAACAGCACTTGAACCATAAAACAGGGATTAATGCTTTGAAATACATTTTAATAAGTAAGAGTTATGCTATTAAGACGAACAAATATGTATTAAGAAATAAAATTTCTGTAGAATAAGTAACTAATGTAAGTAAAGTGCTCATAATTTGTTTAGAATTCCTTTACATAGTTGCTGCAAACTAAAGTTTCAAGTCTTAGTCAAATTATATTGACCTAGACTAAATTGGAATGCAATTTGAAGCCATTAGACGTAAGTAGTTGTTTTGTCTCAATAATTTCCTTGTTAATAGCCATGACAGTCAAGAAGATAAAAATCTTATTCAATATGAATAATCTAACAAAAAGTTCAAACAAAATCCAAATGACATAAGGAAAGTTGACCAAGTGAGTCATTTCACTTACCGCACAGACTTAATAAACTGTACCCACAGTGATTATATATGAAAAAATTGAGCAATATGCCGGCGTTTTGATTGTTTATTAACAAATTATTAAATAATGTCTCTCTTTCAGTCTCTCTCGGCAAAGAAATATTGCATATTCTTTGCTCACTTTTAATAGTCTTTGTGTTTTTTGTTCCTCTTATTTGCTTGCACACTTTATTATCACTCTTTATCAAGAATCAGGCCTATGGCAAATGTCTGATTAAGATTAGATGTCTTTAGGAAAATTGTTTTGATAAGCCACGCGTAGAGAGCCAACACAGACAAGGTTACCATAATCAGATATTGGGTAAGAAGTCTGTAAAATCTTGTTTTGTTTCTTTTTTTTAAATAGAACTAACTAAGAAATTTTTGCGCTCTAATATATGTAAGTAATAAAAAAACACGACTTAGAGGGAAAAACACACGGAAAAGTTGGAATACACAAATTGGTTTTTGCGACCGTTTCAAAGCACGTTCCGTATGCGACTCGTTTGACGCGGTTTCTTGTATTATTCGCTTAGGGCGGCGGCGATGGCGGCATTCTAATGGATCTCTCTCTCTATGTATGAGTCTAGGTAGGTACGCCTAGGTAGAGGTAGGTAGGTAGGTTTTGTGTGTGTGTTTGTATTTGTAGTTCTTTTTCGTGGTGGTTTCTAGTCACGCGAGTAACAATAACAATAGCAACAACAACAACAACAATAGCATATGTATGTATAAGCTAGGATCTACTAGGGTTGAAATTATATTAGTTAGTTTCCTTAGTCACTTTTAGCCTAGCCCGATAGCAACAATTGGAAACCCCAAAAGAAAAAGCTTACCTTTTATTCTCCGTTTGCAGAGCTCTGTTAAGCCTCTGTTAAGCTAGACTGTTAAAACTGATGATTCACTAAATTCTCACTCTCTCTGTTAATTTTCATGTAGCGGAAGTTCAAATATTTATTCGTTTTCAAATTCAAATTTCTTTTTTGTTTTATGTTTTGCACTTTTTGCCCACTGTGGCTAACTGCGCGCACGAATTATTATTTGTATTTGCAACTACTTAATGCAGTAGACTGAAGCTTAAATCTCCCAGCTTAGAGTCTTTTATACAATTTGAAATATATACATGCATATACAATATAGAGTATGTATGCATGTATAGTAAGTAGTTGGAATCACAATAACAGCAACATTGCCAACGTCCTTCCCTGTCATCATCCCTGTTGACGTTCTCATCGTCGAAATCTTCCTCATTTGCAACTACTAGTGACTTATGTGGCAATGTACGAACACATATACTGATCCAGTTTTATCTCTTTCTATCTCTCTCTTTCTCCTTTCTTTTCTTTCACCCTGTTGCATGAGTCATTTAGGATTGACGCACTTTTGCGTCAGAGAGATATAATACATATAATCTATTGAATGAAACATTAAGAAAGTTTTTTTTGTTGCTGTTATCCATGGCATGAATTCAAGTTCAAAGCTTGACTTCTTGGGGGGCTCTTCTTCTATATACTCATCGGCAAATTCTGAATCATTTTGCTGGCCACTGGCCACAAAAAAACAAAAAAAAACATTACTTTATATTATTGTTCTTTGCACTTATGTTTTTTGATTTATTCATTGTGCAACGTGAAGGAATGCTTTTGGTTTGTTTTCTTATTTACGAGTTTAATGTCTCCTTTTCAGTAAACAACAACAACAACACATAATAAACTAAAGATTTTAGAATCCAATTGTAAAGAAAGCAATCAAAGAGAATCAGACAGGAAGTCATAATATTATATTATTGTTGAGGACACTCCTTGTCCAACATTCAATAAATCAATGATCCTTGAAGGTTGATAAACAAAAACAATAAACATTAAAAATAACAAGTTTCTGTATATATAGATAAATTTAATTTATGTTGAATTACAATAGAATTGATAGAATTTTCGTTAAATTAACAAGTTATCTTTATTTAAAATATGATAATTTTTATTCTCTTTTTCGACCCACAAGCTAAGTTTTTTAAATTTTTTAATACCTCTTTAAATTTTAGAAAATTTATAATATATTCCTCACTCAAAGGCTTTACAGAAATAAGCAACAAAATGTTCTTAATTTGAACATATACAAGAGAAAAGCAGGAACTTTTAGGTGGAGTGAACATTATCAGAAAATATTTATCGGTTTTCACACTGACACTGAAATTTGTCTTTTGTGCCTCGCATCACAATTTGGCTTAAAACGATGATGAAGGAGAGACTGACTGGCTAGATGTTCTTTCCTTATTATACTCAAAGAAACAACAAAGGTAAGTTGGAAAGGCTTAACAAATTATTATGATGATTATTGGCAGATATGTACGTACATTCTGAATGAAAACTGTTTTTATTGAGCCATTATCACAAGTTTTTCAAATATCCTATACAGAACTATTCTATGGTATCTCCCTTGATTTTAGTTCAGCTTCTATTATATATAAAAACCAGAAGGCCAGGACTAACTTCGACCGCGTCAAAGTTTGTATACCCCAGCAACGTTTTTTCCTTACGTAAAGCCATCAGAGTAGAAAAACGTTCTATCTAAAAAATATGTATACTTTATATGGTCGGAAATGCTTCCTTCTATGTGTTGCACACTTCTGACCAAAATTAGTATACACTTTTTTCTCTACTAAAGGACAATTCCCATGAGTGTAAGATGATTCTGATGGGCTATGACTTTAGACTTCATGAAGAATTGAGTTCAAGTGCATCAGACGGTAGCTATATTAGAGTGCGATGACATGAATCTACAATAGTTGATATAAAAGACAAAACCCTTTAGTAAGATGTAATAGAAGATTATTACCTTTCACAATAAAAAAAAGCATAAGTATGCTTTGTTTAAGGCTGAAATTAAAACGCAATTGAAAAATATAAGTATATTTTTTTTTCATGTACTCCAGTTCATATTTTCATATTTTAACTTTTTCAGGACCATTACACAACAAATGCATAAAATTATTCATCGTGTGAAATGTAAAATGAATAACCCATTATTAAATTATTCATTCGTAAATTTAAATGCTCTGATTAGTAATTTATTATTAAATTATATACAAATATATTTAACGGAAATAGCGTAATACATGCTTTAAATTTATTCATAAATTAGCATAAATTTATTTAACGCAATTTTGATTATTATAATTATTAATGTATAATTGATAAGAGTGCACAAAACTTGTGAAAGAGATGAAATTAATTATCAAATAACTTGAGGTGCCATGCATTACCGAGGATTGGCCCAGGACTAGCTAAATAGCTAACCAAATTTACTAGGCTAGTTTGTTTTTATACCAAAGGATCAAGAAAGAATGACATAGTATTTGAAAGTCGAACAAAAGTCAGCTTTTCGGACCCATTGAAAGGATATATTCTCAAAGATACAGGCGGAAATGGCTAAATCGTCTTGGCTGATAAGGCTAAAAGGCTGATAAGGCTCAGCCAAGACGATTTAGCCATTTCCGTCTGTAACTTTGAGTCTTTTCTTTCCGCCCAATAATCTGAAAAAACAGATGTTCATTAGGACTTGAGTTTATTTGCACTTAAGTACTTATTAAAGTGCTAACCAGCAGTTATTTATAAATTTACAAATAAATATGCATTGAAATTCAACATGTTTTACGTTTAATGTAAATACATTAATCCTGATAATCTTCAATTCTTTAATTTTCCGCATCGATCCCGATTGTTCTGGATGGACGAAATTTTACTGTATGTGAGAATACTGGCCAGGGTTGCCAGATCTTGTCAATATTTAACAACTGATCTAATTTAGCACTTCATAGCTAATTACTCTTTTATAGGATCATTAAAAACAAATTTATTGATCTGATGCAACAGTTGAAATTTTGTTTTCGAACAATGAGGTCATTGGATTATTTGCTGCTCTTCAGTTTGTCAATACAAGTAAAACCGAAATTCTAGAAAATATTTTTGCCAAAATCTTCTTAAATACAATATCTAGGTGACAGTTTATGGTGAATTTCATTTTACAAATGTGATAATTAGATCGATTGATCCAAATTGGTCGAAATTGGAATATTGCCATATTAAAGCAGTTAATCGTAGCTTTAAGTATATATCATTTCGAATGGGTCTAAGACAACTGCCGGTTACCAATCTTAAGGTAAAATTAGTGTGATTATATTTACTATATTCCTTTAAATATATGGGTAATTCTACTTATTTTCAGGTAAACTATGCTCTACTGAAACGCAGCAATGGCTATAGACCATTTTTATATAACTATACGGTCGATATATGCCAATTTTTTGTAGCAACCAAAAAGCATTTAGTTAATCATTTCATCTACACTTGGTTTAAGGACTATACGAACTTTAATCACAGTTGTCCTTACAATGTAAGTGATGTACTCTCTATAAAAGATATCTGATCCTTGGAGCTCTAATACTTTTCTAGCACGATATAGTTTTGGAAAAGTTTCCAACCATTTCTGGAAGTTATATGGATCTCCTACCCATGCCCGCTGGAGAGTATGCCATAGATTCCACATGGTATGCCGATGACAAATTGCGTATGACTGGTAAAATTTTCTTTACCTTTAAATGAGGAGAAGACAAAACAAAAAAAAAGTGATTTCAAGGATGATTTTGTTCTGCCATGATGGCATTTAAGTTTATTTTCTCTTATTCTGACTTTTGTTCAATTTTAATATCTTTCATAAATAAAGGTGTCTACAGGCTTGACTTGACCTTGAACTGTCTTTTGTTTGACTTTGACTCGGAGTCTGGGTTTTGGGCTTGGAACGTGTCTGTGGTTAGTGTCTGGATATGGCAGGTAAGTATACCGTATACGCCGTGATGCCTCACATATATTGTGTTCACTCTTTCACCCGTTTGCCCATTTCCTTTTTTTTTGCAATGAATTTATTATAAATTATTACATATTGTGCTTTTTGTCTTCTTCATTTGTTGTGGCCGATGACTAGTTGAATGAATTCTGCGGAAAGTCTCTTGAGTAATAATATATGCAACTGTAGAAATTTTGGAAATCCATAAAACGCACTTTAATTATTCACTCAACTCCCACAACTGACTCATATATACATATATGTTGAGAGTCAAGTAGGGACGCTGCTGCTGGGCAATCGCTTGCTCAACTTCAATTTCAATTGGCAGCTACATACAACAGCAAACAAGAACATTGAAGCTCTGCCAAATTGACATGGCAGACGTTGCCGATAACCGTATGCCCCAACCCCCATCCCCAGCCCCTGTCATTTGCCCCTGCCCTGTCCATGGCATTCCCATACTCATGTCGTTTGACCCTCTCAAGCGGCCAGAGCTGTCATTCAGCTCATCGACAAAACATAACAAACAAAAAAAAAAATTAAATTAAACAACGACAGCAAAATAAAAATTAAAATACAACAAAAAATAATACAACATTTAATTTGCATGTTATAAAAAAAATAAAAAAAATAGTGACCACAACAAGTTGCACTTTTTGCAACCAATTTTTATCTAACACTTTTTTTCTAATCCGACATTAGAATATTTCAAGAGAGCCGTCAATGTTTTATGTAAAACAAATTATACATTAAATATTTAATATAGTACAAAAAACCTAAACGTCTTTAATGTATGCACATAATCGATAATAAATACAAACAATTTAAGGGTTTTCCAAGTCGGTGTTCACTGTCATTTAAAAACTACTTGACCTATTCATCTCAAACTTAATACACATTTTCTATATATAAAATTTTAATGGTTTTTGAATTCAGATAGTTTCCGAACGAGATACAGTCAGTTGTCTTTTTTTAAGAAGTTTTGAAAAAACTCTGTCCCCGGAGGGTTTTTAAACAATTTTTGTTGTGAAAAAATTACAAAAATATTGTTTAAAGTATACTAAATAATGTACAAAAGTTTTTAAAAAATTTGATCAACTCACATTAAAAAAAAAAATTCACAAAAAAAGGTGTTTTTTTACACAAAAAACCTTATCCACCCCTTAAATATTTTATCGAAAGTATTGATCAAATAAGTTGGCAAGATAAAGAACAAATTCGAAATGTATGTATATAAAATAAGATGTTCAGATTAGGTTTTTAAGATGTTTTGGCTTCCAAACGTATCCTTAGAAGATATTAGAAAATAAATTTCAAAACATTTATGTAGCCCCAACTCATTGATTACATTTCTATTTTCCAATTTCTAACAATAACTATCTTAAAATAATAGTAGTAAAATTCAAATTTTAGTATACATATAGCTATCGGATGAAATTTGATATTTGATATTTATATTTGTATGCAAAGGAAGAAATGGAAATTATATTTGGAAGGTTTTGTCTGATGAATTGATGATACAGAAAAAGAGTTTGGAACGAGTAAAAATATTATGGCCAAGGACTGCAAGGGTATATAAACTTCGGCACAGCCGAAGTTAGCTTCTTTGATATTTTTTACAATATCTGAAATATCAATATTTTCTGTCCTAATCACTAAATTTACTAAATCTTATAATTTTCATATTTTTCCTTACAATAGAGCTTTGGTATAGATGCATAGATGACCAAAGAGTTGATTTGCTTTAAGCTTAAAGGCTTTCAAGAGAAACAAGTAAACAAACAAAAAAGTTGATAGACGACATTCCTAGACTTAATTAAATATTTTGACCTATGCCCATCATTTTTGCAATTAACAAAGGTTCACGTCGTAATAAGTCTGATGCAAATCTCCCAAACTTGATTCGACAACAGGTTGATCGACGACATTCCTGGCCAATTTCGATTTCACAGTACGTCATAGACCTTATTCACTATGTTGTCACTGCCAAGGTATAAAGTATCGGAAGCTGTTTCGTCACTAGGCCGATTGTAGATACTACTAGCTTGACTTAACAAGTTATTGAGCTTACGTCAAACGGCGTTGATTTTGCCTAATTGTAGCAATGCAATGCAGGTTATACTGGTCGACATTATTTTTGATGACGTTAACTTGAGAGATTATTTGAGCAAATTTAATTTACTTGCATATAGTCAGTTTGTGTTCATCACATACAGATTTTGTGAAATTAGGGGATCTAAGATTGGAAAATAGGCACTCAAAAGTATACCATAGAATGTTACAAATTGTTTTTCTACATTTTTAACAGATTTTAAAATATTCTGTTCAAGCAAAATGGCTCTGGTTTGCAAACATTACTAATAAACAAATTGTTAGATTCCAATAATTCTTTAAAATTAAAAGGATGCAAATTCTTCGAATTCCATAGCATACTTTTTGGTTCAAATTTTACCCATTTTGGAACCATATCAAAGTGTAAGATATTATGCACTATAACCAAAAAAACGCCTCTTTGATATTTTGCAAATTGCTTTTAAATAATACATAATATATTAATAGGTTAAAATTATATTGTTTTTAGTAGAATAATTTGTTAATTTTACTATGTATAAAATATTGCAAGATTCATTCATTGAAAAGATAACCTTTTTGAATCATATTTTTAAAATTAGTTGCCCATTGAGATTATATAAGGTGTTATGTATTTGCAATGGTTTCCATTTATTTATATAGCTGCAAATTTGATTTCAGTAATATAAAGTACATCTTTCTAATGTTTTAAAAAAGAGATACAAATATAATTATAATTAAAAAGCCAAAAAAACTATTAACTAATTAACTAATTCTTTTGCAATAAAACTTTTTGGAACATTGTACATTTCCTGATGTAGAAAGAGATTCAATAAATTGTTAATTGCAATGTATAATGGAATTTAATGGAAATTTAGTTAGTGCCGGTTTATCTCTGTTTATGCTGCCTCTAATCTCTCAGTTTTTCAGGAATAGTTAGGATAGTTATAAGAGATATTTGACAGCTGAAATATGTATACTCAACATTGGCATAACACTTAACCAAATCGGCTCTTTTCTTGAAAATATTTTAGTATCCTCAATTAAATTAATTACATACACATTAGACGGAAAAAAAATACAATACAAAAATAAAAATTCGCACACCATGTGCAGTTCGATCTAACTTGAGAGATAGGATAGTTTAAATCTCAAATTATAGTCGCAATTTGAATTTTTCAAAAGCGGGCACAGCGAAGCGTGGCAGGGTTTCTAGTATTTTTATATTTTTGGAGAACGATTTTGTAATAGATTTTTTTAAGTACATTTAAAACCGAATCTGAGGACCTTCTTGTGGACTGAGGGGATTTGTATGTCCCTGTGTAGAACAGAGTTCCAAACATAGAAGGGGGCACCGACCAATCTATGTAGGTCGCAGCTTATTTTGGAACCTTTGTAGTATTTCCACGTTGGAGTGACACGCTGTACCCCACTGCTGGATGCCGTATGTCCATATAGGCTTTAGGATGGACTTGTAAAGCCGAATCTTGTTTGCTATGCTGAGCTGGGATTTGTGGCCGAGAGCCAGTTCATCTTTCTTGTTTTTAGGTTCAGTTGCATCGACTTAGCCTTGATGGGACAAATATTTAATAAAAAAATATTAAACATGAATTTACTTTTTGAATAACTCATTAGAATCTTTTTAGCATTTCTTTTTTTTTGAAGTTTCTGAAGAAATAAAAATTTTTTCTTGCTTTTGGCTCCAAAATACCTAATGATGTCTAATTCTATGTAACATGGCTAATAATGGTTACTTTTTTTGGGTTACTTACCCAAAACCTGCATTGTGAGATTAGCTACAGGCTAAAACCCCTTGAAAACTTAATCTGATCTTTAAAACTAAGTGACTAGAGTGTTAAAAATTAAAGCTATATTATCTAAAAATTGCAATGCGATTTACAACATTTATGAATAATGCATTTTTAGCCCGATCCTATTTTGGTTTTGAAGCATTTTGAACAGAGTTCAATTAATAATTTTGTGCTTTTTAATTTTTGTGTAATGTTGTTTTTGGTCAGTTACTTCAATATGACAAACACGTTCAGTTCAAGCCCGGTTCAATGGACGCCGAAAAATTGTGATCGGCTATCAGAAACAACAACAAAAAAAAGCAAAAAAAAGTGTAAAAAATCAACAAAGAAATGGCATAACACAAATATAAATACACGTGAATTTGGCAAATAAAAATATTCAAATGGCACCACACAACAAAACGAAAACGAAAATTGGTTTTGAAAAAACATTTCTTGTTGTGTTTTGAAACCCCATCCCCAAAAAAAAAAGGAATTCCAAAACAGTTAAGAAGTTTATATGACATGATGGGTCCTTCGGTCATAACTTTCAATTGTTGTGGAGTATGGAGTGCATTTATTTGTTTTTCCTGGTTCAATGCTTTTGTTTTGTATAAACATATATTTATTTGGCTATATATTATTTAATTGCCCCAAGACAACAAGAACAATAATAACAACAATAACAAGAGGAGCAAAATAAAAAAATTGCCATCATAATTCTCCAGAAAATGTTCGGTGGATCTCTCTGCTCTTGCATGCCCAGCACGTTCAAGATGCCGCAGCACGTTTTAATGAGTACTTTCCTACCCTACCCTACCCTACACCCACACACACCCCCTCGCTTTACTGTGGACCCCTCCAAACAGCCGTACACCCTCTCTATATCCCACACCCACTCCTGCAGAATAAAATACTTAAACTTATTTCACTCAGGTGAGTTGTTGGTGTAGACAAAACAAAACAAAACAAAATAACATAAAAATATTTTTAATACTTATGATGTGAAAGGAGTAGACTTTTAGATACCCTTTACCAAAAAGACATAATTTCTGGAATCAAGTTAAAAGTTTCACTAGGCCTTTAGATACCCTTTATGATGCAGGAACACCAAAAAGACATCATTTCTGGAATCAAATTAAAGTTTTTACTCATAAATTGATAAATGTAATCATTTTTTGAGGTTTAATGACAACTTTTTTAAGGATTTATCATAAGGCGCCCTCTAGCGATCATTGTTATATGTTTAATAGATTTTGTTTTAAGCATTTTAACTTTTTTGCCCTAACAATAACTAATCAAAACTAATTCCCTAATCAAAACTACTTCAAGATAAAGATATACATTTTTACTCTAAAGACTAATTCGAAGTGGGTTCTAAGTTGGGCAGTAACTTTTAGTTCTATGATGGGCGTGACAAAATTTAAACTCAAAACATAAACTCCTAAAATATTGACGGATCTTGTTACCAAATGAAGAGTATCCAGATATTATAGCAGCCAAGTTTTTACCTAAATTGGGGCAAGAAGAAGTATATAGCCCTAAAGTAACTTTCAATCTAAAAGAAAGAATTTAAATTAAAGAATTGGTGCTACTTTTTTGAATTAACTAAATATTTAGGAAATAATTGAAATCTTTTCGCCAGATTTATATAACTTAAGTTGTATTAGATTAAATAATATCTGCCCATTCGTAGAAACATTTCACAGATTTTAATACTCTAGTTCTTCAAGTGGTCAACTTTCTAAGACTCAATAAGAATATAAGGATAATTCTTATGGATCCTTATATACCCTTCACATATTCCCTCCTTTTAACGGGTATTAAAACAGTTATGAGGCACCAGCAGCCAGTCATAATTTCAGTTTAACAATCGAAAGACACTTCACTTGATTTGACTTGAGTTGCGTTCAGTTTGAGTTGAATCGCTTGTGTGGGTGTGTTTCAAGGAACTTCCGCCAAAACATATTAAAATATATATAGGTATACATATGTATATAGTCACTCAACTATATAGGCAAATATTTATTTATTTTATTATTTGTGCAATTTTTACTTGTTGTATGTATGTAAGTATTTATTTATTATTATTATTGCTTATTGTGAAAACCGCTTGATTAAATGCACTGGGATTGTCCGCCTCAGTTCGATTCATTCTGTTCTCTTAGTAGCCAAAGAAATTGAAACCGCATAGCAATTTATCTGGTTGTCGTATACGCAATATGCCAAATTGAAATACGGACATATCATCGGCCATATTCATATCCAATGCCATCAATTTCTCAGCGGCCAATGGATGCCAAGAGCCAAACGTACAAGCCGAATTCATCTGCCACATGGGAGAAAAAGTGAACACAAATGAAAGGGTAAGTGGGACGAGTTGTGCAAAAGATATATGTATGTATATAATGCCAACAAAATTTCGTTTATTTTAAAATGGGTTGAAAAACAAAACCAACCTCCTTGCTGTAGTAATGACAACGTCCATTGAGACGAGTAGATGGTACATACTCAATAAAATCCACCTGAGGACAATGGGGCAAAAGTAGGGCCAGTCCTGTGAAATGTAATTGAAAAGAAGGCCAAATGGCAAATGGGAAATCAATGAAAATTGCTTTTCTCTTCAGTATTCTTGTATTATCAAAATGTAAAAATCTTATTCAAATCATTGCAAAACAATAAATATCAGCAACATTGTGGCAAGCTAAACAAAATGTTGCTAAACTACAAAAGGAGCTGGCAACATGTTGCATGACTCTTAGATAAAAGGACAGCAAGTTTCTTTAGAAAATTTTAAGTAAATTGAGTGCAACCAGTATTTAATTCTATTTTCTTATTTCCATTTAATTTTTATAGTATTTAGTTGAATGTAGGACAAATAAATAAATTTTCGTAAAGCGATAAGAGTGCACAGAATTTGTTTTTCTTATAATTGAATTTATTACTCTTGAGTTTTTAATTTGAAGTATTGAAGAGATGCAAATGCTTTCCGGTAAATAACAATTTATGTTAAACATTTATTTAAAAATTTGAGTTTATATGATTAATTTT
Organism: Drosophila willistoni; assembly: GCF_018902025.1. Classification (NCBI taxonomy): domain Eukaryota; kingdom Metazoa; phylum Arthropoda; class Insecta; order Diptera; family Drosophilidae; genus Drosophila; species Drosophila willistoni. Next base: position 4,949,071 of record NW_025814048.1, read on the forward strand.
GACCTCTTTAATTTTTATAAGCTTTACTTATTTCGTTAAAGGATAAATATGAACCTTTAACACATGTTTCGGCCGTTGTTCGAGTTTACGAAAAGTGTATTTTCAAGTCTTATAGTTTTTAAACGATTTTTTTGTTGTTTTTTTACAGATAAATGAATATACACAATAATGAGTTTCTTTTAGCGTTGAGTTGAGTTCAGTAAGTTATATTACCTTTAGTTTGAATAATTATAAATAAATAACTTTTTACTGAATGTATTTTTTTCACGTCTATTTTCAAAATTAAATTTACTTATACTAAAATTTGTCCTAATAAAAAATTATACAATAATTTTTACCAAAATTCTGCAGAATACTTTCGTTTTTGATTTGTTTTACTTTAATTCATTTATTTTCCAAAAGAAATTGAATTAAAAAAGAACATTTTTAATATTTTCCGATATATTTAACGCATTTCTAATATATTTTAATAACTGTATGATCTTTTCAGTGGAAAGTTAGTTTTGTGGAGTAATTTTTGACCGAAGCTGATACAAATAACTTACCAAACTAATACAATAAAAAATAAACTATATTTTTGTAAAATGAATATAAAAAGAAAACTTCTATAATTGTACTAAAAAAATCCCAAAATTTTTTAGGAATTTAGGGGAAATTAAAGATTGTTTCAAAAGCCAACGAAACTCTTTTAAAATGGATTTAAATTTTTTTATGGAATTACATTTTATTTTAAATATACATAAGTCTAAGTATTATATTTGCAGATCTAGAATCCGTGGAAACGCATCTCTAAAACTGACCTTAATTTGAAGCCAAGTTTTAGAAAGACGTTAATTTGTTATTTTTCTAGTAGTAAAACAAAAACCATTATTGAAGATCAACTCTCTAATAAAAAGAGTTTATATTGGTCCCAATTCTAAAATAGTTTAACAAACTAAAAACAACTGAAGTAATTTGGACATTTCAATGGACTTATTTTGCAATTAAGTGCAAAATATATAAAAAGTAATTGAAGGCTTAATTAACTCATATAAATTCATACAATTCAATTTATTAATGTCTTACCTATAAAACCGGAGCTGGGTGGATTACGTTTGATGGGTCGATTGCCGGCAAACATTTGCAGACTTTGCCACAGACGCCACACCGAATGTGGATCAATTAGAAAGGCTCTAGACTTGGGATAGCGTCTTCTATATATCTCATAGTTGGTAAATAGATCATAGTCCGCTGTGGTAAGCCAGTCCTCGAGAGTTCCATTATATTTGCCTGGATCCCAGGCAGCAATGGTGACATTACGGAAAATGGGAGCATGGGGAAAATCAAATTCCGGCTTGGTGACCACCTTAACAGTTGATGGGAGAGGGAAGGAGTGAGGTATGGGAAATTTAAAATTTTCTATACAGTACGGAACTAGATCGACTACCCACTTGACTATTCACCACACGAATTGTGGTTTTGCTGCCAACATCCACCTCGTGTCCTTGTGTGGGGGCATGATTGAATCTCATCACAATGTCATGCGTGTCTGAAACGAAATTGGAGTATACAGAGAGACAGAGAGGGAGAGAGAGAGAGAGAGAGAGAGAGAGATGATATATAGAATCGATTATAGTTAATCAATTTTCTTCCGTTCTCAACTTAATTGCAAATGCAACGCATGCAATTTCTCGCCTTGCCCCCTCTGTTCGTTCTCTTACCTATAAACCGACCCAGCTTGGAGCCAGCCAGAGAACCAGCACTAGACACAATGGCACAGGTTTTAATATTCTTGATATTTCGAAAGAGTCGCTGCCTGGGAAATAGTTTGCCAAATGCCAGTTTATTGAACGGTGGATCCTTGCGACGAAGGACACGAACTCCCGCCTCCATTACCAGGCATGTGGAGGGATAGTATTGCTCCTCGAAACTATCTCCAAAAACTGGCTTATAGTCCACATTGTAATGATTCTGATCGATTGTCTCATTATGCTGAGTCTCTCTCATTGCTTTCTGGAATGTTTGCACGATTCGTTGACGAAATTGTTGCGTCTTATTAGAACAGAGATCCGAATATTTATCATGGCACAAATACAATTTGGGACTCAGTGTTAGTTTGGTATTCTTGGAAACTTTTAATCTCGGATGTGGGGCCAATTTAGAGGAGTTAATTGCCGGATTCTCATGACTCTCGACAATGAATTTTTCATTGGGATTCCAACGTACATGAAACACACTTCGTGGCAATCGCCTTAGGTTGAAAGTAACTGCAAGGCAAGCAGATAAAACGAGAGATGAGTCATATTTAATTATTTCAAATTACTCTGCTGCCCTAAAGGCAACCCCCTCCCCCCACCCACTCCCTTACCATTATTATCGCCGTTTGATGTATTCACCTCGCCATTGTGTGGTTCGTGTCTCTGCTGAGCTTTTGAAGCAATTTCTTGACCCGCCCCCACCGATTGAATTATTAATCCGCTTGCAATGAGCAGAACGTAGAGACTGATTAACGCCTGGCCATGTGCTAGTGGCAATGCGCGTTTCACTTGCCACATTTTAAAGTCATTACTTTCTGGCCAACACACACACCACACTTACACACACACACACTCCGAATATACAATTTATTTTAGTCACGTGGGACCGAAGAGGGCAGCCACCTCAGGTTTGGCAACTGTTTTTCCACGAAAATTGAAAAAAAAAAAACGTCAAGTTGATTAAAGTTGATTTTACTCTAGAGTTCATTTAATAGCGTTCACATCAAATTGAATCACAGCTGAAAGTAGATGAAAAGCAAATATTAGCAACCAAAAATAATATTTATTTATTACAGCTGAAACAATAATACAACACGAAAACATGACATATTCGTACAAAATTTCACAAAAATGCAAATAGATTCGGGTTAAGGTCAAAGGATTAATCCTCTACTCTCCACTGCTCAATGGTTTAAAGTCCAGCTATCAGGGTTATCATCTTGTATAATAGCCGAAATATAATCAAATTCAAATAAATATGAAATTATGTATAATGCAAATACGTCTTAAGTATTTGGCAGGCCGGAAAGGTGAATTTTTTGAAGAAAAAACGGCAAAAGCTCAGTTGGCAATATTTACAGTTCATAATATGAATATGATAGCCAACAAATTGCTGAAAAAATATCTTCATTGAGTTACTTGGGAGACGAGAAAATCAGAATTCAAAAAAAGTCTTAAGTTTGTGACCACCACTGTATTGGGCATTACCATTTTGCTTTTAGCGAACATTCATACGACGATATATATGTAGATATCTGTATAGCGGTGTACATAGTTTAGGCATCATCTAGTCATATTAACATAAGTCTCACAGTGGATCTTCACACTACCAAAGTTATCTCAGTTATCTACATTTTTAAGATCCACACACATATATGTAACCATCTAGAATAAGCTATCAATAAGAAAACTCAATAAATCTGTTCTTGTGCGACAATTGAAAAGTACAGACGTACCACAATAGTAAAGCCCTTTTAAGAAAGCCTTAAACTTTAAATTAAACTTTGAATTAAACTTTAACATAAATCAATCTCCTAACTGTAAGTCTTCTAAATCAACATTTTTAACATAAGAATTAAAATTTAATAATGTTTTTCCTAGGGTTCATCTGTCTAAATTCATACCGATGGCTCTTTAACTAACTCAACAAAGAAACTAACTGTAGAATATGAAGTACATCCACGAACGGACTTACCAAAAATGCCGCCCAGGCTACTAAGTTCATTGAGCTATTTGCCATTTAGGTAGAAAAACTACAAAATATGTATATTTTTGTGATAAGAAAAGGACAGAATGCAAATACATATAATAATGCCCCAAAAATCGATCAAACACGACAGTTTAAACTCTAAAATTTGCCACATTTCTTACTTTTCTTTTCCATTTGAAAAAAGGGACAACCTCATTCAAAACATTCTTTGAGTCTGTAATTATAATAGATTGCAACAATTGCTCATTTACGAATGAAAAATTAGTTTGCGACTAATTCGAATATATTGAAAAATTATTCAATAATCCACAATCGTTTCCATTATCCCAGATAGAACTACCTTTCAGTAGTACTTCATCTGAAAGAAAATATAATTTCAATATATATAGAACTAAATAAAATGATTAGTAATTTTTGACATAATTAATAAAAAAAACAAAACTCTAGAGAAAAGTTGTTATTTTTATTGTCCAAACTGTCAACACCAAGACATTTTTTGAATTACCTATCAATTAAACAAAAAAAAAATTAAAACTAAACTAACATTGTGAACTATTTGATGTAATTATAAACCAAGCCAATTAAAAACATGATTTTTCACAACTATTTCCCATGGTGGAAATTAATTTTTAACATTTTGACTAGCAATTGGAAAGCTTTCCATCAGAATTAAACCACTTTCAATATTCTTTGCAACTAAAAATAACCAATCAAAAAACAATTTTAAGGCATTTACCATGAACAGACTTTGCTTCAGTTCAAACAAAATTGGTCTTTTTTTATTATTTATGGTAAATGTTTTTTCATTATATTCAATCAAACTAAAAATTGACCTTTGGTAAACGTTTCGCACATAAAATTCAGACGCAAGTTTAAATGGAAACCCCATGTTAAGTGTCAAGAAGTGAAAGACAGCTGAAATTGTTATTAAATTACAGAATATGCTGCCTTTCTAGCTATAGATTAGCGGCAGATTTGCAATTAGTCTGGGTGAGGTGAGGGAAGGGGAGAGGAAGGAGTTTTCCATTTCCATTTTTTGCGCCAAAAAGTATGCTTTGCATGAGGAGAAGTAACAACCGCTAAAATACACAAAAACATCATGAACAAGTTGACCGTTGTCGTTGTCGTTCTCGTGGTCGTGATTGTCCGCCTGCAGCTCGTTAAGGTTTTTGCAAATATTTGGCTAACACACACACACACACACCTATTTGTATATATATATACGCACACGCACGACTCATTGGCGCATTTTCACCATCCGCGTCCGAAAATGAACCGCATCCGCATCCGCAACCACAAAACTTTTGCACGAACTTTCCCTTTCGCCAGTCGAAACGTATCTAAATCTGAGCAGCAGCAGCGGCACAATTCCTAGTCCCCTGGCCAGGCCAGGCCATGCCAGGATATGGTAAGCTTCGGCTTTAACCCAACGATTTGCCTTCGTCACCTCAACGATGATGACGGCGGCGTCTCTCGTTGCGTAGTCGTTTCAAACTACCTCTTTTTCCTTTCCTCATTTTTTATGTGTTTTTTGTTTTGGCCAAGCTTAATTAGACTGTTTGTTGCGTGAAAAGTGAAAGCGAGCAAAAAAAAAAACCAACCAACAACAAAAATAAATGCGAAAAAATATAAATGTGTATGTGTTTATGCATGTAAAAACACCAAGTTGAGGCAACTTAAGCGCCTTCACCGGCATGGGGTACCTCAGTTTAGCTTAGGTTAGGTTGTGCGTTCATTGCGTGGCTCGGCATGGGGAGCCTCCACATCTTTAAAATCTTAAAGCAAAGCATTTTGAGCCAAGTATTGAGTATGCCTTGACTTTGGATGGTGATGCAAAATGTACCTATGTACATGTCGGAATTTCTATTGTCACGTGGGAAAGACATGGTATAGCTCTATAATCCTAGAGTTTAAAATGTGTATTGAATGTTTTACTTTGTTTATAACAGAAATTTTGGTCAATAAGTTTTCAAGGCATAACAATTGACTATACTATAAAGTATATTTCTTAATATTTACACTGATTTGATTTTGGGGAGTTGAGAAGCTGATTTTTGATGCTAGAACCTCTGAAAAAGTTAAGTGCAGAAAATCTACTTACAATATAGACTACGTTGATTTGGTTTTCGAAGAATCTTGATTGTTATAACTTACCCAGCCAAACTTACCTTTGATTCTAACTTACACTCAAAACTATTTCAAGAAAACCTATTCAATACCATTTGAAATTTGTTTCGAATCTTAAAAAGACTGACCAAAAATAAGTATAATAAAGCACTGCTAACTTTAGGTTAAGATGGTCGAATAAAACTTAAATTTTTCCCTAACATACTTTTGGTTAATGTCCTTGATATTTGTCAACTGAAAAAAAAACCAAGAGTTATGGAAATGAAAAGGTATTAAAGTGCAATATGTGTACACTAAGCTAAAGAAAAACGAATAAAATAAAACCTTTTGATAAAATTACTGAACATTATTGGGTTTTTAATTTGAAATTTGAACAATTTTTGTAAACTAACCGAAAAAATCACTAAAAACGGAATAAAGTCAAAATGAAATGGGCCACTCAACAAAAATTTAAGTATAACAATAAGCACTAGAAAAATCGATTGAAATAAACTCATATTTATTTGTAGTGCGTGCTGTTTTCTCCCGTTCACTTGTAGGCCTTATTTTGTTTTCAGTCTAAAAAATGTTAAATGGATTAGCCAATAAGCCAACTGAACTACATGGTAAGAGGTCTTTATCCTTTTTTCATAGAAAGTGCAGAAGTACTTTGAGAATTCGATTTGTTTGATCAATTAAGAATCCCTTTTTTGAAGATGTGAATTAAAATAAGTAAGCCTAATCAATAACTATAAATTTAAATTAAGAAGATCTTTTGCAAATGTAAGTATATACATTAGAACCTTGATGCAACAAACTTTGCTCTAGCAACAAACTTAAAATAACAAATTCTTAAAAAAAAACTCATAATCTTTTCTAATATTTAAGATATTTATTTCTTTTCTAAGAAAAAATTTTGTGAATCCCCTTTGCTCGTTATTCTCACGTTTCACTAGATTTTAAAAATATATATATTGTCTTAAACCGAAGGCCTTAGTTGCCAGTGCTTGTAAAATATAGTTAGGTGATAGTTTACAACTATATTCTACACTTTAATAATAATATACTGTCTCATTTAAGATTGAGGTTTAAGAAATTTAATTGAAAATTGAGGGTTACTTCAGCTTTAAAAACGATTTATTAGGAAAATTGAAAAATATTTCACACAGTTTCAAATGACGGGGTTTTCTAAAACATATCCAAAATTCATCAAAATCGGTGATTTGCATACCTGAAGTTTCCCTTGTAAGTGTAGATGTTCGAGTGCAAAAACCCTTAATCGATTTCAGATCCATCGTCATGTATAAAGTCGAAAGTCGTAATGCCATAAATTAATACTTGTCCGATTTTGAAATATTTCCATGCCGCAGAGTTCCCTTAACTTTATAGACTACTCGGGACTGACAAATAAAAAATATATAGATAAGTCACTAAGATATACCCACATCGAAATAGATACTTTCCAGCTAGATAATTTGAATCCTAAAAATAAAAATCACTTTACATTTTCCATTCATGATCCTGATTGGTCTTAAAATTTCTGTCTAGGGACTCAAAGACCTCAATATCTATTTTACAAATGAACAAACTTAAAACAATCAAAAGTTGAGAAATGCGGAGAAGATAATGCTCTTCTATTACCCAGCTACATATATCTGTTAAGAGACAACCTCGACTAGTTCTAATTGTAAGACATATCCCTTCTATATATTTTGTGTGCGTTTTGCTGTTGTTTCTTTCTCTTCTTGGTTTTCTTAAATTTTCTTTGAACAATTATTATTATTTTTGTAATCATTTTATTATTCATCGTCATAATCATAATAATTTTTCTATACAAATACATTCAATAACAACAATTTTATTTTTTTCGTTTTTTTTTTTTTGTTTTGTTTTTACTTTTACTTTTACTTTCTTTTTATCGTTCTTTTCGTTTTTTTGTTTTTTGGTTTTGTTACGTTTACGTCATTGTTTAATTATTTTACAATTACCATAATTATGCCAGGTTTTAATTTCTTTTGTTTTTGTTTTTCATTTATTACATAGTATTACTATTCTTTTTCGAAATTATTATTAGTTATTTAGTTTTTGTTTTTGAGAGGGAAAGGGGTGGGGTAGGGACTTTAGCTTAAAGGTTATGAAAATTTTCAATCTATTTATTTGTTTTTCTTTGGTTTTAATTTGTTCTTTGCTATGTTTTCTCTTGTTTTTGTTTTTTTTCATTATTATTATTATTATTTTTAATTTGTTAATAACAAGTTTTAGAAGGTTTTTTTATTAGTTTTGTTGTTGTTTTTTTTTTTATTTTTATATTAAAGTTGTTAGCTGTTTCATGTGGGAGGGGAAAAGGGGGGGGCTGTTTATTTGTTTTATATATATATATTCATATATATATATAAAGATATATATATTTCGACTTTTTGTTTTGTTTTATTTTATTAACTAACTTTTTTCTGTATGCGGGTTTTTCGTTACTATTTTGTTAGTATTATTTTTTGGTTTTCTTTTTTTTTTTTTGGCAAACATGTTTTTGGTTTTCATTTAATTAAATTAAATTGTTTCTTATTTTTGTTTTGACATAGGTATATTTTTTGGTTTTTCTTTTTTCGTAGTTTTTATTTTTTGTTTGTGCTCGCTTTTTTGTCATGATATCAAATACAAATACATTTAATAATTTTTTGTGTTTGTTTTTTTTTCCTTTTTTATTTATGTTAGTTTTTGCCTTGGCACATAAATTATGCGAAATTTTTTTTTGTTTTGTTTATTTTTGGCCTAAATAGAATTTTGGTTTTTCTGTTACGCTTTTCGTTTTTTTTGTTTTGTTTTGTTGTTTAAAATACCTTATTAATGTTTTTTTTCCTCCTTTGCTTAATTTTTTTTTTTGTATTTTTTCTTGTTGGTTTTTGTAAAAAATAATTGCTACCTTTTTGTTTTTAGTTTGACATAACATTTTGTTTTTTTCATGTTGAAAGTTTTTTCCCTTTTCTTTTATATTTTAGCTGCAATTAGAAAATTATTGTATTATGTAGTTGTTGTTGTTTTTTTTTTAATTTTATATTTTATATATATATATATATTTGTTTTTGTTTTTCGTGCTAATTGGAATATGATGTTTGATGCTGCTGATGTTGCCTTGTTTAAAGTAAACGTTTCACTTATTCGCATTCATTATTCATTTTGTTAATTAATTAATTAGTTTGTTTTTTTACCCACATAACATACACAAATTCAACTAGTTTTTGGTTTTTTTGTTTTTATTATTAATTTTTTTTTTTTTTTGGACACGCCCTCTGCATAGGCGTTTGGCTACCAAAAAAACTAAATTCTAAGTGGAATGATCTTCTGACTCAATTCTTGATCCGTTTCCCTTTTTTCTCATGCTTTAACTTGATTTTGCTTTCGATCATTTTATTGTTTAAATTTTAAATAAATTAACATTTAATTTATTTACGTTTTACTTCGTTCTTCCCATTTCTGTTCTGCTCTTCTCTTGTTGTTGTTGTTGTTGTTGTTTTTCTTTTCTTTTTGTTTTGTTTTTTTTTAGGCATCTATTCATGTTAACTATATTATATGGTATATATCAAAAAGTTTTACAAAAGTACACAATAATTCATAACAATTTTTCCTTCCATTCATGGTTTTTCCTCCATCATTTTGTTCTTCGTTTTGTTTTATTAATTTGTTTTTTGTTTTTGTTTTTTTCTTCTTGTGTTTTGTTGTTGTATTTTGTGCCAGCGGCTGCCTTCATTGATTTGCCTCAACTTAAACCAAAATAAAAAAATCAAAGAAAATTCACGAAAATAAAAATTGTGAAAAATCCAAATGAAAATTCTATTATATTTTATTTAGTATTTTATTTTTTATTGGTTAAGGCTTTGTTTTTTCTTTTACTACTTTATCGCTATGCTACTGCTTTATCTTTATTCATTCATTGTCACACATACAAAGAGTTTGAAAACTGGGGGAAAACATGAAAATTGGAAAATTGGCAAATTGGAAAATCTTTTCTGCTAATCCCACAACACTTAACACTTAACCATAATAATTAAACAAAAAAATGCCAAGGCTGCCTTTTGGTGACTTTTTTTTTGTTTGGTTTTCTTTTTCTCAATTATATGTTTTTGTTTTTTGTTTCTTCATTAAAGTAATGCGTCAGTTTTACAGAGGATGAAAACTAGAAAAATCTGAAAAATTCATAAGTCATAAGTTTTTCATTGTTTTTTGTTTTTTGTTTTTTAGATTCTCTAACAATTTCCGGTTCTTGAGTACTGCCTGCAGTGCTGCTTAGACCCTATATCAGAAATGAAAGTGAGTGAAAGTTAGTTAAAGACAAAAATCATTAAAAATTTTCTACATACATACATAGATTGAGTGCAAAAAACAAAATAGCATTTAATTCTTAACTTTATCATTTTTTTTTTGTATTGATACCCTTGAAGTTTGCTAATATGTCCATTTAATGTAAATTTTCTTTCCTTCAGTATTTTTCAGTAGAATTTAAAAGAGTTTTATTTTGTAAAAAAGAAATGAAGCTACATTAAATTTGCTACAGTTCAAATTCTACAAATTCTGTACATCAATTTAACTTTCAAACTTAAACAAAGGTCGGACCACAGATATATATACTATCGGAACAATTTTGTTGTAAGTTAAAAACGTTTTTAAGAACGACAAAAATCAAGAGCAGAGCGAATTCGTTAGAATAATTTATCATCCGCATATAATATTACATATCTGAAAGTAGTGAATCATTAATTAGGAGTTAAGTACTTTCTTTACAACATTTTAAGCACTTTTTAGAATTTTTTTTAAATAACCCTTGATCATATACCTAGAAACGTTTAATATATAATAGATTATGTTTTGGTTTTGGTTTCTTTCAACTTACTTTGACGTTTTGGAAAATATGAATAAACGTTTTCGAAGATATGAAATAAGAATGAAATAAGTCAGTAACTTGAAAAAAGAAAGTAATTCCTTGGAAATAAAACTTGAAGGGTTTGAAAAACATATGTGAAACAGTTCGTCATAACAGTATGTGGACAGCGCAAGGGTATATATAAAGAAAAAAATTAAACTTTGACATTGCCAAAGTTAAAAGCTAGAATGATTTAATTTTTTCGTATTTCCTTCATCTTCTTTGTTGTAGTTTTGTGCAAAAAGTGGGTATGTAATGTATGTGTATGTGTGTGTGTGAGAGAGTGTATTTTCTTTAGTTTTGTTTTTTTTGTTATTTATTCCGAGGGCTTAGTTCAATTAGGCTCAATTAGTTAATACCAAATACGACTAGCATGTTTGTTTGTTGTTGTTGTTGTTTCTTTAGTAACTAATTATTTGAATATGCTTACTGTACGGTTCATTTGCTGCAATTATGTACGATAAATTGTTGTTGTTGTTAAACATATATACATACATATATATATGTATAATGCTACTAAAGTTCACTTTATTACAAAAATTATTATTATTATATTATTTGTATGCACTAATTAATGTATATATATATATATATCGGATTAGGCGCCCCCTTCTGTCCTTTCTCTCCCGATTTCTTTATCTTTCCGCTTTCTCTATATATATATATATGCTTTTGGTTTTCTGAATGAATCTTAAAAATTACATTTTACTGTGCGTTTTTTTTTATTTTATATATATATACTTTTTTCCTTTTAACCATTTTTTCTTGGTTTTTGCCCTCTAGCTTTTCTTCATCCTGTTTTTTGCCTAATCTGAGTTTTCATTTTCATTTCTCTTCTCTAGGTTATACAAATGTTGGTTTTGTCATGTTTAAAAACTAAATAAAGATTCTCATACTTAGACACATTTGCGGTTTTTTGGTATTTTTTATGTTTTTCTTTTTCCCCCTTTTCTTTAATATTTAATCTTTGAACTTGACTATGTTTTTTTTTGTTTTTGTTTTTTAAACTAAGTTTCTCTTTTGTGTTTCTTCTTCTTGTTTTATATATAAGTAAAGTTCATGTTTCGATTTTCTTTTGTTTTCTTTTGGAAAGGTGGTTGATACGCGGCCTATACTTTCGTGTTGTTGTTGTTAGTGAAATGGTATTTTTCTTTTGTTTTTAGTATTTTTGGTATTATTTTTGTTAATTTTTATCTTGTTGTTATAGTAAGTTTCTTGTTGTATTCGTTTTAATATTTCTTTTTATTTTCCGCTAATTTGAAATTTTCTTCTTTTTTTTCATTAGTCTAAATGTAAATTTCATCTCGTTTTTTTATTCTTTTATTAATGCGTTTCCTCGATTTGTTTTTTTTTTTTTAGCTAACCTAAAATTTTCTTTTCGTATTTTTGTTTGTTTTTTCTTGTTGTTGTTGTTGTTGTTCGCCAGTTAAAGTTATTTTATATATGTTTACCTAAAAAAACCTATTTTTGTGGCAGTTTGCTTTTTTGTTTAATTAAATATTAATATATTCATTTTGTTCTAGTTTGTTTTTTTTGTTTTGCTTTTATTTTTGTTGTTGTAATAAAATATGCTATTAGAGATTTATGAATTAATTTTTCGTTTTTGTTTTTGGTTTCACTTGAAAGAGAGGACCATAAATATTTTAAAGGGTTTATATAATTCGTTTTGTTTTTAATTTTATTTAAATTTTTTTGTTGCTGTTGTTGTTGTTGTTGTTGGGGTTTTCCATCATGCAGCTTTCTGTCTATTTGTTTATGTTATATAATTCGCCTTTGCATTTTTTTTTTTTTTGGTTTTGTGGTGTGTTTTATGTTTTTTTGGTTAATTCGTTTTGAATTTTTCTCTCATATATATTTTTTACGTTTCTCTTTTGTTTTTAATTAGTAGCTGTCCGCATACGTGTTGCAGGCACTATAAGGCGCAACGTTGGCTGTCGCTTTTCATATAGAGCCACCACCATCTTCGCCACCAATCGTTTATGTTATAGTTGTAGTAGTAGAAATAACGATAGTTTCTAGTCCTAATGCAAATCAACTCGCTGCCATTGCCAATTCTCGTCGATCCATCGATTTCTATGCTAGACTTTGGTTTTGGTTTTGGCTTACATTTAAATTTACTTCGACTGCGACAATGAGTATTATGATGGTGGTTGCTGCCACATTTTAATGTTAGCTTATAAGTAATATTCAATGACCACGCCCATGCCCATACCCACGCCCAAGACCATTTCCCTGGCCATTGCTGGTTGTGGTCCTGATACTGCTGCTGCTGCTGTCGATTCCTTTTCGTTATGGCAACTATTAATGGTTGCCCATCATCGATTTGCCTGATCTCCTGCTCATGATTTTGTGCTCTACAATTTGCACACTCATGATGATGATGAGGATGTTGATGATGATGATGATGACGCCTCAATCCTCCAGCTCCCTTTGTTCGTCCTTGTGCTGTTACACCAGCCAGAGATGCCGCTACACCTCCCCTACAACTGCTTAGTAGTCCTAGTAGAGCGCTTAGCCAGATTAATAATTTCGTACTGGGCAGTGGCTTTGATGTTGCCTCCGTTCCGGAGGCATAATATGGAATCGTACAGCGACTTGTCACAGTCGGCACTGTGGCACAGCCGCCACTTAATGGTGCCTCTGGCATATCACCATCTTCATCATAATAGTAGACACTGTCATGATAGGCATAATAGGGCAAACGTTCCAGCAAGGCTGCTTCATTGTCCACACTCTGTTGCTGCTGCTGCTGCACTTTGGTTACATTCCTCAGGGCCAGGGCCACACTCTTGGCACGGGCATGTTCGCCCGCCGGTGAGCTCAATGTGAGCGTTATATTATGGACACGTGGACGTGTGGCATTCGCTGCGGTGGATGAGGTGGTTTCACTTTGCGATGCAAAGTTCGGGCATATTGTGCAAATGCCCTCAAAGGGCCCATTGCAGTAGCTATAGCAGCAATCGTTGGGGCCATAACTCGATTTCTTCAGCTGCTCGCCGGTTTCGGGTATATTTTGATCTGCAAAAAGAATAATACAACATTTTAGTGAAACAGTTTGTAAAGTTTTATTAAGAATTAGATTAAATTGGAACTAATTAAAGACTCTTTTAAGCTGTTTATTTTATAAATGTTTCTTAGGTATTTAAAACTTTTTTTACTTTTAATTACTACTGCTATTACTATTACCTAATATAACTAATGACTATCATTATTATAGAAAAGAATCATATTAAGAAAAAACTTCAATTTCATGTGGCTAACCAAATATTTGAATATTAAAGGTTTTGCTTTTCTCTCTACTCTAAGCTGTTAAATTCTTTGGCCATATCGTAAATTTATAAATCATCTGTTAATTCCAAAATACTTGTGTGGCATAAATGCTTTACTGATAATATTAATATTCACAAACACAAACATAAATTTTAAGATTTTGTGGATAAATAAAATAAAATTCACGCTTTTTAATACTTCTTCAAAGCCTCTAACATAATAATATATCATCAGTTAGTTAGTTAGTAATCAATTTGCTCTTTGAACATACTTTAAAAGTAATGTTAGCTGAATTTGTAGTTCCTAAAAGTATGCTAAATACTGGAAGATAAATCTTCCATAAGTAATAGTAACTTCAAGAAGTTGCTCAAGAGCAAGTTAGTACTGTACTTGTTTGTAGGCGAATCTTTTCATTTACATATTATCTACAGGTATATCTTTAATGGAAACTTCTTTACCATATTCATACTCTAAAGGATATTATATACAGATTTCTTTACATCTCGATGAAATTCAGAGTATGAATGACTAAAAAGCTAACTACAAATTGAAGCGCCTTTAAAACTTTGAATGTTGAGATTTTCAGTCAGACCGAATGCTTTTGCATTCTCAAAGTTTAGTTTTAAGATTTTCAAATCTACTTCTATGACTCTTTATGGCCCATAAATTATGATATCGAAAAGTCCTACTTCCTCCTATTTGTTTTGTTCCATGCAAAACTTTAATTTCTGTCCATTTGATTTACGTATATTATACTTACCTAGGCAGAGAAATGTCGGTTCACCGGCATATTGGGTGGGCAGCGCGGGGGCGCGATCGGCGGGCAGCAGATAGGGGCACTTTTGTTCCACTGTTTGGCAGACGCTCAGGCAGGGACGAATCCGACGTCGTTTGCGTAACTCTGCCTTGCGTGTTGATCTGCAATTGAATTAAATTGGTTTTTAAATAATGTAATTAGTTGTAATTATACACGATGGAACTTGCCTCTTTTGCAGTTTTGATATCACTGGATCCATTGCTCTGGGATCCGAATTATTGGCAGTCGATATGAAGTTATTGGATTGTTGTTGTTGTTGCTGTTGTTGCTGTTGTTGCTGTTGCTGCTGTTGGTATTGTTCACGTTCAGTATCAGATTGGTGAACGGCCTTGGCCAAGCCAACAACATTGTAAAATGTTTGAGCCAGTTGCCTGTCAATGAACTTATCCTGCTGTTGGCCATTGTCCTTGCTGTTGGCTGATTTCGCGTTCTGCTGTTGCTGTTGATTAATCTGATGCCCGTTCATGTTATTGCCATTATTTGATTTATTGTTATTGCTGATTAATTTCAGAGATTTATGCTGAATGCCAATCTCCTGCCGCCCCATTCCTGCCTCTGTGACGGCGGCTGCTGCTGCTGCATTCCTTGGCGAACGTTTTACTGTTGATTTGCTCTGCTGCTGGTCATTGGCATTTGCAGCAGCACCAGCAGCAGCCACGGGAGCAACATCCTTTGGCTCGGCAAAATATGGCACTAGAGTACTGCATACCCAACGACGATATGCTTCCTGTAATTACAAGAATTTATACAATATTTTAATACTTTTGGTAAACATTTTTGCTTTTCCTTTTTTTGGCAAGCAACGAAATATTTGTATAAACGACTTTTGCTGATGGCCAACTTTAAGATACTCTATATTCAGTAGGAAGTTGGGGGAGCAAGACCTTTTATCAGGGTAGGATATATATAAGAAAGTCTTTTAAGGGAGGTGATGTTCTTTTTTTCTCTTTAAAATTCGATCAAGTTAAATGCAAACGGAAAACTCTACAATTGAATTATTTCTTTTTACTAAAACTATCTAAATGTTATGTTATGTTATTCTCAATTAAATTATTAAGAATTTTAGTCCTATTTTGGTAATCTTTCATACGATTTTCATAATTTTCTTTTGGTATAGATATAGGAAATATTACCTCATGAAATAACAATTCTTTATTTCCACATATCAAAAACTAACGTAACTACAATTAAACAATTTTAAAATTAAAGTGCTTTTGTTAATTTTTTTGCCATTAAACGACACTAAATCATTATGGCCACCTCTTCTAACTGTGTTAAATAAACATGTACAAGTCCTTATCGGTCAAAAAAGAAATAAGTAAATATGTTTATTATAACATAGGTTTAATGAAACTATAAAGAACTGTGAAAATATGATAACTTGTTTTTGAGAGTTTCATGTAGAAATTGAATTGGTGGAGAGTGAAAAGTGTAAACTAAACCGAGACGGTCAAAACATTCAAATTATGTATACCTTGTTCAAATTTTTCGATTGCTTTTTTAAAACCCCTTTTATTAAACTCAAGAATATGCAAAAAAAAAAAGGGAAACTTTGATATTGTAAGCTTGACAACCTTTTTTCACTTCAATCAGTTGTAATTCTCAACTAGTTGTAGCGTTGAAGATTTAGTGCAGCCATTGCAGTTAAAAAGTTCTTTGACTGATAACAGGACTTTGTGGTTCTTAAAATATAACTACGGACAACCTGCTTATCTTTTCGTCCTGCCTTTGAAATAATTTTCTTCAGAAGATTAAATGGATTTGAAAATGACATTTTAAGACACTTTACCCAAGGCCTAAGGTAAAAGTTTTTGACATACATATCATAATTTGAAAATTAAGCTTTTTAAGCCTAGATGGTTGTCGCTTTTACGCTTTGTCAAAAACAACTTCTATAGTAGTAAATATATTTTGTTTACAAAAAGGAAATCTGGACTTAGACAGAGAAGGCCCAACAACTTATTAGTTTTATAGCATTATTATGCAGCCGACTATCTAGCCTAAATGATTTAAACAAAGTCAGGATCAATTTCTTAGCAAAGTGACTTTTCCTTTGTATTATTTCCCTGCAAATTTATTCAGAGAAAAGAAAATAAACAAAATTTTGTTGCCCACTGGTATAATCTCTTTTATTACTTTGGGCTAATTGCATATACCCATTGACACATTTTGCCTAAAGGGTATTTAAATAGTTTAAAAACTCATATCGAAGTTGGTTTCTCCTCTAGCTAGAATTTTGGTCTCCCTGGTGAAAGTTTTTCCCTTTATGTTTTGAACAAGCAATTTGTTATTCTGGTTAGTGAAAATATTTTTGTTAATTTTTTTTTGCCTCTCCCTCTCACTCTCTCGTTTTTCTATATTTCTCCATAAACCAACTAAACAAAACTCTTTTCAAGCCTCTTTTCGTTGGAATTTTTCGTTTCAACATTTTTGCGGGCTGCAGTAACTATTTATTTTTTTCGTTTCGTTTCGTTTCGTTTTTAATTCTTGTTTATTTATGAAAATTTGCATTTTGGCTTTATAGTTTTTCAAATGATTTTGCCATGTGTTTTTTTTTTGGGGGGGGGGTGAGGAGGGCAGGAGGTCAAACTAGTTTTTCTTGTTGCAAAGAATGTGCCATTTAGTAAATAGCCCAAAAGTGAATGGATCAATATTTATTTAGGCACATTGATTGGCTTTAAACTGGAAAGTGCAGCAAATCAATTATGTGTGGGGGGTCTAAATGTGTGTTTGTGGGTGTGTGTGTAAAACAAAGCAAACACAAGACTAATTGAATTCAACTCTAATTTCAGTCCCCTCCTTCAAACCCCTCTAGCTTTGGTGCAATTATTTTCCTTTTGGCCAGTTCGATTTTATCAAGGCTCTCTAATTACTCGCTAGCGATAACCGCAATGCTTGCACCACATTCATAAATCAAGTATACGGCATGATGGCTTGTGGTCACCATACAAAGTCCGGCTGCAGCAACAGTGTCATTAATGTGTTAGTGTTTTTCATGCGGCTTATTAAACCCCACCGTTCCGCAGCCTCCCCCTCCCCCTCTCACATTTCACAGAAGGTGGTCAGGACTCAAAGACCGCAACACAAATGATTAACAAACCATGCACATTTTGCTAGTTAATTGAGCATAGCAAATGAAATGTACGAGAACAAATTTTCGTGGAAATTTTTGAATCAAAAACAATTGTTTCTCTCTGTTTCTATGCAAAGAAATCTATCAGTTGTTCAACTATTCGTATGCCTTTGCCTTTAAGCTTCTTTTTGAAATATGCAGCACATTTGTTGCAATCGAACTGATAGAAAATAGTCAAGCCTGACTGCATTTTGATGCTATACGTGTGAAAGAGACAGAAAAGTGGGAGATTGCGACAAGGAATTTGCAATAATTATTTGGAATGTAGCCTAAGTGTACCCTGCAGTACCGTAAACTAGCCCAGGACTAGCCATTTGATTAAGCTACATTCCGAACATATCGATTATGCATGGACTTGCCTAGGACTGGTTGGTTTGGACCAATTACAATCGGTTTGGTCGTAAGTGCTGAGAGCCATGACTATGCTGAAAGAAGCACACATTGGCTATAACTAGGAGATAAATGTTTGTCTCGCGGCAACTGACCGAGGGCTATTTAACTTTGTTCTTTTAATTTAAACAGTATATAAAATTATGGTTAGAATTTTATGTGTCCAATTTCCACCCAATCTGCTGAAATATATTTTCAATAAGAGATACGTATAAATCATACAATTTAGACTATGAATATATTGTACATAATTACCTCTGACAAGTTGCAACAAAAAGACTGAAAACAGTTACACTTCGACCATAAATCGGATTTTGGGCTGCAGAATGGGAAAACATAGCTCGTTAAGGAATGCTATGAGTTGAAAAGGTACCTATTCATTATTTTCAACAAATGTATTCTTCTCGTATGTCTTGCTACTTAAAAAGGATCTATAACATATGTTTGCTTCGAATACTATTTTTTAATCACAATACATTCCAACATTTCTTAAAATGTTTCAAAAAGCGGTCTTTTTTGATTATTGCATACTTCATGGGGGAAATTCCACTATTTTCATAGCCACAGCTAACTTCAATCGTGGCAAAATTACTAGAAATTTGTTTCCTCTTCTTCTATGTTACTACCCATCTTGCTGAACAGGTAGAACCAAAATAACATAATCTTTCTTTTTAACTCTTAACTTTTCTTCTTTCTCTGGCTATGTTCTTTAGCTGGGAAAATCAATATTTTAGACTATATGAATCTATGGTCAAAAAATATCGGATTAAGCCTATATTTGACAGGTGCAAAATGTGGCGAAAATTTATTGGATAATTTTTGCAACAGCTATATTAACCTTTCGCTATAGATCCGTTTGGACTATCCCATGATTTGTCTTATTTGGCTTGTACATGGGTGGGCTTGTCCCATTACCGCCCCAGGACTGTTCTAAAGGGTATTCAAACACAAGATGGCAGTTTTAAATGTTTTAATATTTAAAAATCCCAAAGGTGTGCAAATTTTGACATATGGAGCCCAATTTAGCTTTTTTGAGATTTTATCCATAATATTTAGTGTAAGAATTAGGAACTAATGTTGTTCAAATATGTATATAAGCACCGCAGTATTTCTATATCTTTCTTATTGTTCTCGAATGATCCGATCTGTGAATTGTAACGGACATTGTTTCATTTCTGCTTTACGTTCTTTTTCTCGCTGCCTGCGCTGCAGCGAATATTCTTATGCATAAGTTTAGTCTCTAATAAACCTCTACTCGAATAAATGTTAACTATAATTCTAAGACATAAAGAAAGTGAAGATCAAAAAAGCTCTACATTAAAAGGTGGTCATAACATATTAATCTTAACCTGCCCCGATTGACAATTTGTCAATGTTTGTGGTTTAAATTTATTTCTACTACAGCATTTTTTAGGTGCTACTTATAACTAGCAAAAAAAAAAAGAAAAGAGGTAACGAATGCAAATTATTTTAAATCTCACAAATGGTGTTGAATTCGGCAAATATTTAAGTTCATATAAAAGTAGTTTGAGTCATAAAATGCTTGGAAACATTTGTGTAAAGTAGTTCATCAAATTTAACCATGCGACATGATGGGTAATGATGACAACGACCCCCAGCATAAAATCTGGGCGAGACCACACCCATTTAAACACACACACACAGACACACACAAGCGTACTCTGTGTGCAAGTAACTAGTTCGCCTACTTGAACTTTGTTATCTTGACTCGCACAACATACGAAATGACTATTTAATTATAACAGAGAGAGGCGAGCAGCAAAGGAAACGAACTTTTCATTAATAGGACACCAAATTGTCCTTGGTCTAGTAGTAGTAGTAGTCGTAGTAGAAGTAGTAGCAAACGGGAAAGACTCAATTAGCGATGCAGCAAATTTAATTGAAGAGCTTGAAAAAGAGAGAAAACACTACGCACACTCACACACACACACGTTGAGAAAGCGCAAAGAGGAGGAGAATTAACCATAAACAAGCTTAGCGCAAAAAAACTCAAAATCCATCAAGCCAAAGGACAGGTGTGGATTTACATTTTTTACATATGTAAAAAGGACCATATTCCCATTCCCATTCCCATTCGCATTCCCATTGAACCCACCAAGCCCCAATCTCCAGTTGAAATCCCTTTAAGCTTGCCTTCAGTTAAAATGCCAGGACATGCAGGACTCGACACTCACACACACAGATGGCACGCAATATACAAAAGTCAGTCGAATCGAAAACCAGAATTTCACGTTTTTCGTCCATTACTTTTGACATGCATCGCCGCACTGGCTAACAGTAGAATGGACGGAGAGCGTGGGCGTGGGCGTGGGTGGGGTCGTTGGGTGTACGGATGATGGGTGTGACAGAAAATGGGGCAGTCGAAAGAGATGTGCGTATCCACAAACACCCACACACACACTCACTCACACACAGCTGCGTATCCCTCCGATGTTGATAAATTGTCAAACTCAATATTTGGCTTAATGATCCGCAACTTCTTTTTTTTTTTGTTGGCCAAACGAAATTCCATTTTCGAAGCCAAAGCCACAAAATGAATTCGAAAATTGCATTTTCATTCTAATGAAAATAGATTTTTAACTACGCTATTACACAAGGAAATTAAATAATTGATGGCATTGCAATTTGCCAATTTATGTTTTGTTTTTAAACTCTGGTAAAACAAAGACAAGAAATGTGAGAGAATGGACCAATTAGATCAGAGCCTTAAATTAAATATCCCTTAAGTAACAAATGTATAAGAAGATATTGACTTAAGTCGTAAGAATGAGAGGTTATTGTAAAAGTTAATTAAAAACATTCTGGCTAAAAAAAAATCAAAAATTATTATATACAGTCCAAAATGTGTATATATGTAAGTTTACTTGGAAAACTAAAGACTTGATTTAAGCTTAAAAATAAATTTATATGGATTAGTCCAGACTCAGCTCCACGATTTGAAAATTTCACTTTATATACATACATACATACGTGCAGAGTCCTCTTCGTGTAGACTTTGTGGTGTCTTTTATAACAAAATTATTAAGTTTCTCCTCTTGCTTTAAGGCAAGAGGGGTCAAAATATTATAATATAATTATAATAGAAATTGTCAGAGTTTTGCCATGAATCTCTGAACCATTCGACCATATAATGGATATGAACAAGTAAATGTCTGTTGTATAAAGTATATCTATTATTGTTTATGTAACGTCTGACTGTTTTAGCAGCTCTAGTTAGTAAGATAAAGGTAAATATTCATGGTGTAGTAATATTTAAGCTAAGTATAAGTATCCCTTATGATAAACTCCAATCACACCCATTGTGCAATACATAGATCTTAAAATAAAGATAAGCTCTCTCTCACAAAGAGAGAGATAATCTTGAACCACGAGATAAATTAAATAAAGAGGCATTCTGTGAGTGGCAATTGAAGTGAACGGACTTATTTAACTAACCATCCTAAAATGGGCAAATAAATATCAGGAAATTTTTCAAACAAATTTTCATTATTATTATTATTTATTGTTTTAATGCTTATAAGATTAGTTATTGTTTCTGACGATATATTGCTTATTCTTCTAAAACCGAAAGTGACGAAAAAATCTTTAAGTTTTAAGTTTTCTTTTGTATTTTTCGACTAATGGAATAAATGTAGAGTCTATTTTCAGTTGTCAAAATTTTTGAACTTACTCATTTCATTTTTTTCTTGGCGAGATTTGATTAAACTCAAGCATGTGTAAAATATTAAAGTCTAAGATTATAGGAAAACTTCTTCTGGAACTTCTTGTGGAAAAGCCAAAAAAGCATTTTTAATAAAACTTAAGAAATAATACAATCAAGGAATTAAGGAATTTGACAGTATGGTAAAAAAAAACTATATATGCATGTATGTACATAGTAGAATTTGTCAGAAGATGTCTGAAATACCTTTCAAAAATCAAAACTTTTTGTTTCTGAGAGATTATTGAAAATTTTAGTCATATCTTGAAATTTGCAGATTTAATTTTTATAATTTTCTTGGCTTGGATAAAGAAAGTATAAAAATATTTCCTTTTTTTCCCCATTCATCGGCATTCTTTCTCATTATTTTTATCGATCCATTCAATTATAGCTTTGATTAGTTTAATTTAACCCTCTAAACCTAAATATTTAGTATTAATGATTTAATAATAGATATGTGCCTTGAGACACTCTTAAGTGTAAGAGAGTTACGATTAGTAAGTAATCAATTGAATAAAATCAAAAACAACTATTCATTTGTTATATTGTAATTTAAAACTCACAATATGTAATTTCAGTCTCTGCTAAATACTAAAATAAACTGCAATAATTTAAAAAAAAAATACGAAAAGATGTTTTGATGAGATGGCCCAAAAGTTATTAATAAAAATGACAGAAAACTAAACTGAATCATTACTTTTGGCGCACCATTTTGAATGTTTGTATAAAAATAAAACTATGAAACTTAATTTATTCTTCATTTTTACTTTGATGAGCTGAATTTTTGTGAGCGTTGGCGGCAAGTTCATAGATAGAAAGAAGTTGAACTTAAATGAAGATTCGTTCAGTTTGCTGTCATAAAATTGTCCATACATATATGTTAGGCCAAGGGTTAAGGTCATCACACTTAATGGCCGAAAACCAAAACTGAACAAAGAACAGAGAAGAGAGAGAGAGAGACAAGAACAAGAACTTTCAGTCAATGACCGTTTCATATGGCAAAATAATTGAATTTTTGTTTTCCACAAAAGAGCAAAAGCAAAAGTGGGAGACAGAGAAAGAAAAATTACTTGCGGCAGCAGCCGAGACATTGATTTACGAGTTGGCCATTTCGCTTCATTTTTACTATCATCATAATTTCATGTTCCATTGAACTGAACTGGACACACACAACCATACACATAGATGAGTAATAAAAATAGCAAAAATATATAAAAATAATAAATGTATATGTATGTATGTACATGTATGCGGTATATACAGAATACATTGACATTGGTTAACTGTTAAAAATTGTTGTGCAAAAACTTTGACAATTCACACAAAAAGAAAAAGAAATCTCTACCACATTGTGGCTCAGGCCAACACTCTTTTTCTCTTTTGGCCAAAAAGTGAACTGTTTTAGCCTTGAGTTTTACTTTGTTTGCTTGCCATTTATAGTCCATCTCCCCCCACATTCACTTACACTCACACTCTTCTGTCTCATTCTCGCTTTCGCTTTCTATCACTCTCTGCATGATGTTTGTATATCAAAAAGTTTATGCTTTCTGCATTGGCCTTCAAAAATTGTGTTCGAACCATAAATATTTTATGGTTTTCTAAGCGCACTTACTCAACGCTCTCCGTTTGTTAGTTTCCAGACAATATTCCTTCTTATTCTTGGTTTTTTTTTTTGTTTTGTTTCTCTATATTTTTGGTCCTTTTTTTTATTATTTTTATTCTAGTTCTTATTCCTTTGACCACGAAAAAAGAGGAAAACCCAATTCAGCAGGAATTTAATACACTTTCTCTAGAATATTTTCGAGCTTCAGCTTCAGCTTCAGTGGTCAGTGCGTTATGGAAACGTGACTGAATTTGGCAAAAAAGATTTGCGCAGCATATAACACACAAAAAAAATATAGAAATGTTCATGCAAGGGACCCCCATGTAATGTAATTGATATGGCACACATACACAAATAGAGACACTGATAGTGTGTGTGTGTGAGAAGGAGAGAGAGAGACTGCTAGTTCGTAGTCGTATGTATGCAAATAAGTTATGATTTGATTTGTACCAATGCAGGCAAAAATTTATGACTAGTAACAGCAGCCGCAATAACAACAAGAACAACAACAATACAAAACTGGTTTGTTGTTGTTACCAATTTGCATAATGGCAAAATGAAAATGAAACTGAAACCCTCTTCTATGTCTCTCTCAGTCTCTCTCTCTCTCTCTATCTACTTTCTTTTTCTCTGAAGTGAAACTGAAACTAAACTGCTATGGCACCTATTTTTATTGTGTGCCCTTATAAGTAGGCTATACTTTTTTCTATTTAGGTCTCTCAAAATCAAATCAAATTTACTTAACTCAAACAAATGATTAGATCTCTGTTATTGACTCTCTATTAATAACAACTGCGAGCTGGCAAATAATTGTATAATCGAAAAGCACTAATAGAAAAAATGGAACAAATTAAAAAGCAAATATAGTTTTACTCTTATAAGTTACATAAAAGTTCATGAAATCGATCCAAATTTTGATATCAAGCAAACCTATAAATTGAACTCTACAATAATCTGTTGTCTAGGAATTACGTTGTCTGTTTATTTTATAAAATTGAACTATTTCTATATATTAAGGTATGGATTGAATGACAGTCTTAGGCAATGTTAGTGTCTTTTCTAACAGTGAAAAAAGTGTTAAAAATTGTTCTTAAGCATTGAGGATAATGCATTATTTATTAATTATAGACGATATTATAAACAATACTTGGTTCTGATGTAAATTTATATATTGCTGACAATAAAAATAAGTAATTTCATTTATTAAAATAATACATATATGTTAAATTGAAAGACTAAGGCTATTAATATTGATTTTAACCTGGCTCCTTTTTACTTAATGAAATTAAATAATTCCTATTTAATAAAAAAGTAATAACAGTTTAACGTAATGAATTGAATTGCAATTACAACTGAAATTTAAGAGCCCTTAAAATCTTTAAAAATTTTATATAATTTAGCTCCTAAGCAAAAACTTTCTGTAAAAAGTTTGAAAAAAAAGCTAAATAAGTAGTATATACTAATGAGTTACTCAAAAAGAAATTTGTTGTTCAATAATTTTGTATTCAATATTTGTCCCATTTGAACTCAATTTTGTAATCTCTAACATTTGCTAAAAGAAAATCTGCAATGACACTGATTTTAAGACCTAAACAGTTTGATTTTGTCATACTAAAAAATGTTTCAAAGTCTTTTAAGTCATTGAAAGCAATTTGGACCGCAAAGTCCAAATATTTGTTGTATGTAAACCATTTAGATTTTACCAAATAGCATTGAAAACTATTTCAGAAGAACTATTTAAGTTTTGTTTAAAGAATTTCTGTAGTGGCTCCCACTAACGTTCAGTAGTTGTAGTGGTAGTAGCAGATGGCCAATAACTGGGTCAATTTTCTTACTTTTGTAGAGCTATTTAAGGCAATTCCCAGACACAATTTTATTTTCAACTTTGTCACCTTTAATTGAATCTTTAGACTAAGTTGAACACAATTACAAGGGACTAGTTTACAATAACCAACCTCTTGCATCTTTCTCGCCTTCATCGAGCCATCTCTCTTCTGTCATCGGGTTAGCCACATCAGGTTTTAGTTGATAAGCAAGGGGGAAAAAAAATATCTTTAGCCACACTGTAAGTATGTGTGTGTGTGTGTGTGTACCACTGTACCAAGTGGCAATAGCAATTTGGCTGCTATACAATTACAACACGAAACAACTTTGATGCGTTTGCTCTTTCACTTGCAACGATGTTGGTTGGTTGTGTTTTTATATCCCCGTCCCTTTACATTACCCACCCTCCCTCGTCCTGTAACCAACACATCCATGTACTTTTTATTCTTCTTTGCGTTGTTGTTTATTTTGTTAACCAGCACACAAAAGTGCCCTCGCCCGTTGCAGTGGCAGTTGCAGTCGCAGTCTCAGGTCTTAGGTCCCAGGCAACGCACTTGACCAACTGTGGCACGTGTTGTCGCATTGGCTATCCTCTCCTCATCTACTCTCTCTCACTCACATTCTCACACTCATTCTTCCTCTCCCTCTTGCTCAACCTCTCTCTCTCTTTCGGTGTGTGTGTGTCCCTAGCCATTTCACTCGTTGCTTTGCTCGACACTCTGTGGCTCGCTTAAGTAATGCTTGCTTTTCAGTCCAAGGATAAACTTTTATTTTCCAACCATTTTGCTAGTTTTCTTTTAGCCAACCCTTACCACTTTTCTCACTCTCTTTCTCTCGCTCTTTTGCCACAGTTTCTGTCTCTGTTTCTGTCTCTATCTCCCTCTCTATTGCATTGCTTTTCGTTTGTTTTATTTGCCACACGGTCACGTGTTACCTTCAGAGAGCCCAGATACATTGCAGTCATTGCTGTTGCATGTTAGCTACGTGCAGCAAGCAGAAAAACAAAAAAATTTAAGACCACAAAATCCCTAGGAATATGCCAAAAAGCTGTTCGCGCTTTAACCAATTTTTGTCATTAACATTTTTGGCACACACTTTGTTTCTGCTGCTTTTCATTTAACATTTTCAGCTTTTCATTCTAATTGTTCTATGTATATGTCAGCTTTCTCTTTCACTCTCTCTCTTTCTCTGTCTTTTTATATGTCTGTCTTTTGGCTAATTGGCCAACAAAATGCTATCCTAGTCGAAATTTAATTGCCTGTCATAACTGGCTAGCATTTTTCTATTGTATATTTTTCACATTTTCCGCCTTTACTTTTTTTTCTTTTTCTTGCTGATGCTACTACTAAATGTTGTTTTTTGTTTTTGTTCTTATTCTTGTTGTTGTTGTTGGCAAAAGCTCTGGCAATTTTTCAATTAACATGTTTGCTTTGTGAGGCGACACAGTCGAAAACCGAAAACAACACAGCGAAACAGTTGAAATGTCAAGCAGAAAGCGCAAAATTTTCATAAAAAATATACACAGACACAGAGAAAAACACACATACAACTACATATATACATAGAAACACAATTTCATTAAGGTGTTTCATAAGGACACGACTCTTAGATATAATTGCAATAAAACTTTAAAACTTCATTAGCTTCCTTCATAGGGAAAACTGCTGTGATCTAGAGAAATAAGCTAAACAATTTTGAAATTGTGCAACTTTTTATCATTTTTGATCCCAGACTTTTCATTCCAAAACAATTCAAAATCGGATTTAAGAAGCAAGTTTTGGATCAAAACTTTTCGAACTGAAATCGTTTCCCTTTGAATCAATGGTATGAAAATCATTTGCCGATCTTATTAGAAATTAGAAATTTTTAGCAAACAAATCAAGTAGGAACAACAAATGACAGCTATTGGAATCGAATTGATTTTAATCTGGTTTGAGAATGTCCTGAATTGCAACGATTGTTAATAAGATAAAAATTAAATTTAGTTGTGTGAAGGAAGAATTAAAAAAAAATGCCTTAAAAAAAAGGCTTAGTAAAACGGTTGAAAATTCTCTCGGGATTTATTAAAAAATTTAATTAATTAATTAATTAAATCTATTTAAAATAGTGTTAAATTTGAAAACTATGAGGAACTCTGCTGTAAGTTCATGTTTAGAATCTTTTGAAATTTTCTTCGAATAAGTAAATAAAACATGCTTTACAATGTGTTTGGTTTGGAACCAAACTAATCGGCTTGCCGATTTGAAAACACAACTCATGATGGCATGTTTATAATTCCGAGTACTTGATCGAGTAAACCAGAATTTTGAATTATGAAATGACGAAAGGCTCAAATTAAACGGGGAAAAAGTAAAGAATTTGGGAAATAGTACAGTTTACAGAAGAATCGTTTCATTTGGTATTGTGAGTTAGCATTAAAGTCAATTTAAAAAGATTGCAATCAATTTGTTGATGTTAATAAAAATAACATCATTGTTTAATTTATCGCACAATCATTTTAATTCCGATTAATATATATGTACAATTACTCTTTTTAAATAAAAATTACAGAAACTTCACTACAATATCTGTCTAATAAAATCTCTATTAAATTTTTTACTATTCGCAACAAAATTACTTGTTAAAGACTCTATCAAAGTTGACCATTTTAGCCAAGTCAAGAGCAAAAGTCAGTGTAAATTGTTAATAAAGAAATATGTAGATGGAACCACCCTAACAAATAAACGCACATTTATACATACATATGACTGTTTATGTATATTTATGTATGTGTACGTGTTTGTATATATGTGTGTGTGTGTGTGTGTGTGCTTGTGTTTTTGTAATGTCGCCTGGTCAAATTTGCATTTTTAAGTGAAATTTACGTTGGTGTTTATGACGGATATGTGTTGGCTCTTGGCTCGGTTGGTTGTTGGTGTTGCCGCTTTCTGGACAAGTGCCAGGGCAATTTATGTACATTCATAAAAATATCAAGCCATAAACTCATAAAATACACTGCAAGCCAAAAACATAACAAGTAGCAATACACCTACAAACATACCTACATATGTATATAGCCAAATATGTATGTATGTATGTATGTATTTGTGTACATTATATCTGGACTGAAAAATTCAGTTTTATGCCCATATTCCATTTATGATATGAAGAAGACCGTTTATTGATAATGTGAGAGACATTTGCCTTACTATAAATTCAATTGATTTTTTGACACATCGGAAACGCGATTTGCTTGAGGTTTATAAATCAAATGAAATTGAAAGACTTTAATCGAAAAAATCTCGAAAAATCTATATATATGTGCAAGTATTTTTATTTTTAACATACTTTAATTAGAGGTCTTTTAAATTTTCTTCCAAAAAGGACATACTTTGTTTTCCTAAGTGTATTTAAGTATACACATATCAAATATTTTCATTTTCATTTAGATTTTAATTAGCATTTTAACTGTACTACAGCTGCCACATAAACCCACTTAAAATTTTGTGCTGGACAAACACATTAGATAGCATTTAATTAGGACACACAAAACCCGGCAAAAAAAAGAAAAAAAAAATATCACACAGAAACTCAAATCCAAATTAAGAAAGGGACAAAGACGATAATTCTTTGGTAGTCCCATTCGCCCAAAAAAAAAACTACTTAATTGAGTTGCAACTGGGTAGGAGGAGGCATACAAATACTATATGATATCTCTCATACACACTTCTATGTGTGTGTGTGTGTGTGTGTGTGTGTGTGGCAATCAGACAGAAAGATAGACCAGCCGGAGAAACAGGGAGACTTAGAGACAGAGAGACGGATTTTTATTTGTACAAAATGCAATGTTTAGTTTATTTTGCAGCTTCCGTCCGGTTGCTGTCTCAGTTAGTCAGTCAGGCATGGAGGAGCCTCCAGTCTGTGACTGTTTTCTCTGACTGCCTCTGGCTTAACACATCTCTGGGTATCTGTTCCTCCTACGCTTGGTTGCCACTTCCCGTACCCAACATTGCCATTGTGCTGCGGCAACCGACTGGCTGTCTGTACGTCCGTCTGTCTCTCTGTTTGCCGCCTGTGTCTGTGGCTCTGTTTGTGATTTGACAATTCAAACACACAATATCCCAAGTATTTATATATATAAACAGAATATATATGCATATAAAATATATGTATATGGGGGCCACGTCTGCAAATTTCTGTGGGGCAATTTTCAATTCATTTTCATTTCATATTCAATTTGTCATTATGCACACTTGGCACTTTCTACTCCCTCTTCTCATACGGTGGCCAAGCCGCTTAACAAACTTTAATTAAAAATTTACAACACACGGGGCGTATACGCAACTTTGCAACTGATACCCATACATACCCATACTTTACACTCTGTGTGTGTGAGTGTTTATGTAAACAAAGTGCAAGCAGGTTGACTTATTCAATGCAAATCAATTACACTTGACTTTACACACACACACCCCTACCGCCTCCCACCCCACTCCCTTCAGTGAAGCATCATCTGCTTGTTGGTATCAAATGTCAACTACGCAAACCACAATGCACTTGCTTGCATACAGCTAAAAAGGGGAACATGGGGAAAAAAAAACCAAAACACTTTGAAAATATTTCTACACACTTATAAATAAAGCAAAATAAAACTCGTATCGGTATCTACAGACTGTCGTTTACTGAGGAGTTGAACATTTTGCATTATTTAAGCACTTCTATTGTGATTGTTGCTTCTATTAATAAGTAGTTCTTTGCCTTTCAGCAATTATTTCTGTTTAATGCATTCATTTTAATAAGCTATTTCTGGCACACGATTATGAGCTGTAGTTTTGTATGCTAAAACAAGGACATTGAAAGACATTGACAAAGAACTGCTTTCATCGGATGACGAATATTGTATATATCGCTTTCGGCGAACAATAATAGAAGCTACTGAAAATCTTCTTCTTTATGATATTTGTTGCATTATTAAAGTCATCAGGTAATAGATAAATACTTGATTTAAGCTCTGCTTTTTTAACAAAAATAATAAGAGGTAAGATAACTCTGAGTATCTCAAAGAAGGCAGTAGAAAAAAAACCTATTTTATCAAAATTTGTACAATAAAAAAATTGGTATTATATTAAAAGGGTGAGTAAGTTAACGTGGCCTTTTAAATAATACATGGTTCTAAGTTCAAACTATAATTAATAACAAAGACGATTTTCTTTGTTATTTGGAATGTGTTTTATTCGTATAGTAAAATGAAGGCTATTTATGACAGCTTTCGCAGGCCTTAAGGGACGAATCATCAGTCCGTCTCAGTTTAAATTCAAAAAAGTTCCGAAATTGAATTCAAATTCATAATTAAAAATATATAAAAGTCTAAAATCTAAAAGTATTTTTTAAATAATTTACACTTTTAATAAAGTTTTACACAGGAGGCTGATTTTTATTTTAATCTAAGTACATTGACTATATATTGGGTATTAAAGAAGAAAAACTTGAATAAGTACTAGAGATGAGAAAGTTACAGTGTAAACTTCTTAAAAAATCGGCTTTGTCTATGCTTTTCATATCAATCTTTAGTGCACAGTTCTCTAATTTTATAGAAAAGAGTTCTATAACAGAAATTCTATTATATCTAACCAAACTTTTGGTTGGCTCTAGTTATTCATTTATATGTCTCTTAACTTTTTCAATAGGAAAAACCTTTTTGCACTTGAGATATTGCTGTTTCCAGCACATTTTAACTAAGGTTCAATTAAGGGGCAATAATTTTTAAAACTCTCTTAAATAAATAAAGGTATACCACTCTCTAAGCGAGTTTAGTTTGAATTGAAATGTAATAAAGGAACATATAAAACCGAAAGAAGATCCATCAAGTACTTAATAATAAGGAAAAGATGTTAAGTTAATAAATTATTAAAGTGGTTTGGGTTGTTCGCTATTTCTACCTTCAATATTTTAGATGTCTAATTCATCCTATGATTTAAAAAACGATTTTAAATGTGATTTTTATTGCAAAGAATGCACAAGGGATTTCCATCTTCACTTCGCATTCCCGGAAAAGGGTCAACCACAGGACCTAAATATATAGTACCAAAGATCTGGTTGGGTAAGAAACGTACCAATTTTATATGTTTTGATAGAAACAGTGAAAAAAAGTTCGCATGTAAAAAACATTTGTAAGAAAAGTTGAATTTGTGTGTATAGTGAAATTGCTACTTTTAGAAGATATTACTCTTCAAAATATTTAGTGAGTGATTTCGGAAATGCCTTAAGTTTTTGAACTCTCTGTATAAATTTATGACTATTCAAAAACTATTTAAAAATTATTCTTCTTTCTTGTGTTTGAAATTAGAATAAGTCTGGCTGTAGAAGAATTATTTGCAGAATGAATTCCACCTAATCCAAACAATTCCCTTGACGTATAATACGTGTACTAAGTATTAATAAATGGTTTGGTTTAATAAAAGTTAAATCCATCCAAGATTGTGTATGTGTAAATGTTGTATTACTTTTGGGTTTTGCTTTCAATGTTTATTTTTATATTTCGTTTAGCTAACTAATTGTGGGTCATTAGCTGGCTGAGTCATTGGCAACTCATTACATGCAACGCACACACACACAAACACACACGCACACGCATACATGAGAGACTATTCGAATGTGGGTGTGGCATATATTAATAGGCCAAGTCTGGGTAAAGTATGAATGATGCTAACGCCAGAGGGAGAGATGGTAGTGAAATGACGTCAGCCCCTGCAAGGAGCAAAAGACCAGTAAACGTTTGCTTTGTCTGGTTTTTGGATTTTGGTCTGTAGGTTTGAGTTTGGGTTCGATTCGGTTCATTTTCGGTTTGGTTTGGTTCGGTTTGGTTTGCTTGGGTCTGGTTTTTGGTACGTTCTTCGAGAGCGTAAATTTAAATAAATGCTTTGAAGCACACTAAAAGCGATTTATCTTTGTCGATTGTGGATTACGGACCAAAGAGGAGAGACAAAAAGAAAAAAAAAAAAAAGGGAGAAGAGAAAAAACAACAAAAACCAACAAGCTGGGGGTCGCATGGGTGGATAACAAAAACAACTACATACAGCCCTCCATTGCGTCTCACTCTCTCTCTCTCTCTCTCTCTCTGTCTTTCTATTGCTATCATGCTATCTCTTTTATTGTGTGTGTTTGCACAAAGACTTGTCAGTCAACGCAACAGCAGCAGCTGCTCAATGGCTACCCTTCAGCCACTGCTCCAGCTTCTTCAGCCTCCGCTATCCTCTGCCCCATGTCTGTTTTGTGTGTCCTGCTCATCAGGCTTCCCTTTATTTTTTTTTTCTTCTTTTTTATTGATTAATCGTTTCGTCTGCCTCACAATTTCTTCATCCAAGCATTTGCCACTGCCTTCACTGCTGGCACTTAGGCCAATTTTGCGCTGCAATGCCAACAATCTAAGCAATATGCTTCTATTTAGCCCTTTTTTTTCGTACATACATATAGAAAAGTCGATAAATTATTAGTTTGGTAAATAAATAAAGCAAATCTTTCTCCAAAAAAAAAAGTAGGAAAAATAGAAACCACAAAAAATGTGAAACCAAAGAAGGCATAAAGAAAAAAGAAAAAAAAACAGCTTATGGAAACATAGAAAGTTTTGCTGCCTCTATTTTTTCCTTTTTTTTTTTGGCTTAATGTTGTTGTTGTTGTTGTTGCTGCTGCCACACATGTGTCCAGGCCGCAAAAGGACCTTACAAAATGCCGCCACTGGCTGTGCTGTTGTTATTGTTGTTGTATTATGTGTCAGCTGTCAGACTAAAAACACCTAAGCAAATATATACACACACATACACACACACACTCATACATTTGTGTAGGTGTATGTGTGTGTGTGTGTGTGGGTGGGCCCTTGTTCCATAAGTGAGAATGCTTGTAAAGTGTGTGTAATCAATCATTTATGAAATTACGCTACTTCCGCTTTTGACAATTTCTTTCAACGACCATGTCCTCCGTCTCCTCCATCTACCTCCTGCTGATGCCATACTTCTACCTTTTTTTTTTGCCCTACCCACACCCCCTCGCCAAGCTCTAACCCCGCACCAACGACTCGTTGATGACGTAAGGGCAAATGCAAATTTATTTACACATTGCCACACATTTTCTGTGTATATGAAACACACGCGCCGCCGCTGCCATCAAATCGAAATCTTCGATGGGCATAGATTATGGACACCACCAACAACAAC
This sequence comes from Drosophila willistoni, assembly GCF_018902025.1. NCBI lineage: Eukaryota > Metazoa > Arthropoda > Insecta > Diptera > Drosophilidae > Drosophila > Drosophila willistoni. The sequence goes on from NW_025814048.1 coordinate 4,982,768, forward strand.
AACAACAACGATAACCAGAAAAAACTTGAAAACTTTTGCAGACACACACTCACACACTCATACACACACATGGGTCTGTGTGATGGCGTGTGAGAGAAATGAAGATTTTGTCACTTGCTGGCAACATGTTGAAATAAGTGTTGCCTACTTTTAGGCACCCAAAATGGTCTATCTTTTGTTTTTTTGTTGCCAACCGCATAAAAAACGAATATAAATTAGGTACAATAATATATATATACAAATATGCATAGCTATATATAGTCTAAGAGTTAGGCTAACAAATTCATTAACTACTTTTTGTATTCGTTTTTTACGGATGGAAAACAATTGAATTCAATTATTCTAACTTCTAATAGACATTTTGAATCCAATAATCTAACGCTTATTGATATTAAATCTAATTAAATATGCTTAAAACAACAAAAACGACTAAGTTTCAATTGGCCAAAACTAATTTTAACATAAACATGTGTATTTATTAAATTAATGATATCATTTTTATGTTTTAGGCCTAAATATATGAATAACTTTTCTTTCTTTATCTTCAAGCCTAGAAACACGTTTAGAAATCCCTTGGCAAACTAAATAAGACTTATACATATTGATTATTATTGCTGTTATCTTTAGGTAAATGATTATTTCTAAACACTTAAAACTTAAAAAAAACCTAAAGGTATGTGTCACTTTGTTTCTTACTTTTGATATATCCTAACAGAAAAACGTTTACCGTGAATCTAAATAGAATTAAATAAATTTATTCTCAATTCGTTTTACTTAACAACTTTTAGTTTTCTATGATTTGTATTACAAATTGGAATGAATCCTATGTTTACAATCATTTGTTATATAATAAAACGAAAGAACGTGATAATATTTAATCGATTTTGATCAAATTTGGAACTATTTTGCAAGAAAATTGAATAGTGACATAAACTAAAGCTGCAACTATTACCTTTTTTTATCACTACAACTAAGTCATTTTAAATTGATGCTTAAGGATTCATTAATAAGAAATTAATATCAATTTTAGAATTTTAAAAAATTTTTTTATAATTCCTACACAATCGAAAAATTTGTTTGTGATATCAGATCTTCTGTAAACAGACTAAACATTAAAAGACCATACAGATTACAAATTATTTACGAGACTAAAATTTTTGAGACATTTCAGTTTTTCTAGTCAAATCAAATCAAAACCCTGCCAAGCCTTTTTTCATTATTCCGTTCACTTACTTTTTCTTTATTTTATTTTTCTATTACACACAAAAGCTAATAATTTTTTTTCTTCTTTTTTTTGACTAAAGACATCAAAGTAAAACTCTTTTCTGTGGTGGATCTTTTCTTAAACGGGGTGTGTCGCCCTCATTGACATTGTCATCATTGTCATTTGATTTGATAATGACCAGAACACAACACTGAATGTTGTCGTCCCAGCCTACTTATATATATTTTATTTTTTTTGTGGTTTCTGCGGTTGGCCGCAATGTCAAGGAGCAGCCAAAGGCAGTGGGCGATGGGAGATGATGCCAAAGAGAGCCTGCCTTTTGACTAATTAGACACAAGTTGCGGTCGAAATGTAAAATCTCATAAATAAAATGGTCAATTATGATGATATGAAAATGTCAGTCAAGTCAAGTTGTTGGCCCCGATTCGGTCATTTGAGCGGTTATCTGAGGTGGGTGAGGCGAAATGGTTAAATGGCCAAGCATAAGCATATCATCAATGATAAGCTTGGACAGCTTAATTAATTTAAAGGAGACTTGGAGTTTGGATATTGGACCATGGAACATTTGGTTTAAGCCAAAAACGTGTTTCGTGGCCGAAAAGGGAGATGCTGCTGCTATTGCTACTGCGGTTGCTGCTGAACTGGAAACACGAAAACCAAAAACCGACCAACAATCAAAAGGGGAAACTTTGGAAATCAGCTGAATGCGACAAAAGAGAGACAGAGAGAGAGAGCAAAAGGCAGCAAGAGAGTCAAGCAAAGAGAACGCCAGAGAGAGAAACATTCCTGCGCAGGGACTAAAAAAAATAGAAGAATTTTCTAAAAAAATAAAATACCGAAAGAAAAATTTCCATAAAATTTATATTTTAATTTTTTTTACAGAAAATTATGGAAAACTTAAAAGCGAAATAAGGCATGAATTTTCATTTGGTATAAAGCAAAATTCAGGTCTAATTCACTTAGCCAAAAGGCCCATACATGAAATCTTCCTCTTCAGCTTATATAAACTAGGGAAAAACTTGCAGCCATGTGAAAGTCATGTGAGAGACAGTCACCGCGAGGGCGACCAACAAAGAGAGAGAGAATGAGAGTGCTGACTGGAAATCCCACTGAGAGAACTATCATTCTCTTTCACACATAATTCCACAGAGAAGCTAGAGAGAGTGAAATATTTCGAACTAGAGATATGTTAAGTTACAACTCCCTACATCTTTCTTGATGCCCTCATTGATGTTGTCCTACCTCCCTTTTTGGTTAGTTTAAAGCCCTTGGCTGTTGTGGTTTCTTTTTTTTCTCTCTCTCTCTCTCGCTCGCTCTCTCCCACAGTCTCTTTGGCTTCTTGTGGGCATTAAATGTGTGCCACCAGGCGTATGCGTAATTTAAATTTAAATTTGTATGTGTGAGTGAGTGTGTGTGCGAGTGTGTGTACATATGTCTGCACCTCTTGCCTCTCCCTCCCTCCCTTACCTTACTCACTTACTCAGTCATCTTGTGTTGTGTATTTTTGGCCTGTCTGCTTAGCATTTGCCTCAAGAGTTGCGTTTTTTTTTTCGCTTTCTTTTTTTCTGTTTTTTTTTTTTTTTGTTAATCAGCGCAATTCACATTTTCTTTCGCCTGCTGGAGCAGCTTGCCCCCCTTTTTTTCCATTTTCTTGTATTCAAAGCTTTTCCTTTTTCATATATGCATGGGCATATGCGTTATGTGTGTGTGTGTGTGTGTGTATGTGTGTGCCTGGTCCTCATTAGCGTGCTCATTGTCTTTGGGTTTTGAACGTCTTTTTCGTCCTAACACTCTCTAGTTCGCGCTTTCTCTCCTTCACTCAGTCTCAGTCTCTGTTTACCTCTCTGGGTACCTTGGTCAGTACTTTGGGTATAAATAATTACCAATTACACGCAAAACAGACATCAAATATGCAGTTAAAATGTGACCAGATGCTGCTTGCAGCAGTCAAATCTAAACTTAAGTGCCACAAATTAACCGCAAACCTTCGCTCTATCCTACCTCTGCCCCCTATACAAGCATCCCTCCGACCTACCACCTACCGCCCGCCCAGCTCATGCTGCTCATGCTGATAATTACGAGTCTGAAATATGAAACCTTGGAAAAAAAAAAACGGATTTTGAAGTGGCAGGCCACCAAACATGGTTAGTTGTTTTACACTGAGCAAAAAACAAATGGCAAACAATTTGAAGTGCATATTTCAGAAATGTCTTTAACTCATATAAGTACTACACATTGCTATATGAAACCAAAATCAATGACAATTACCTTAACTTTTGAAACTTTCAATTTGCTTCAATTTGCCAATAACTTATTTTTGTACATATTTTTATATTATTTCGTAAGAACCTCTGCATCTATGCAGCTAAACCCACATAAATCGATTTAACTTGATGTATTGTTTCAGCATTATTTATAGTATAACATTCAATTTTAGTTAAAAGTTTGGAAATGAGCAATATTTATTGATAATTATATAAAAACTCTGAATAAATTTATTATTTTTATGGAATTTCATTAGGCAACATTTAGAGGAAAGGTGAACCAGGTTACTTAGGACTCCAAAAATTGTTTTATGTTTTCACTATACAGTCGAGTCTTGATATTTCATTACCTCTCCAAATCGATAACCTCAATAATTCGTAAGAAACTGCTGATAATTTGTATACCCTTGCAAAAAGGGTATATTAATTTTGGTCAGAAGTGTGCAACGCATAGAAGGAAGCATTTCCGACCATATAAAGTATATATATTCTTGATCAGCATGACGAGACGAGTTCAAATAGCCATGTCCGTCTGGATCAACGCAAACTCCTCCTAGACCGTAAGAGCTACAGAGCTGAAATTTTGCATGTGGGCTTGTATATACTGCAGGCGATGTATATCTCGGATTCAGCCGGATCGGAGCACTATATCATATAGCTCCCATACAAACGGCAAAGTCACGAACAGTGACTTTTCTCAATAACTTCATTTTTTTCTGAGCTATTGTCGTGAAATTTAATATGGGTTAGTTAATTACACATATTAACTACTATGCCAAATTTGATCAAGATCGGGTGACTATATCATATAGCTCCCATAGGAACGATCTTTCGAAAACAGTGACTTTTGTGAATAACTTAGTTACTTTTGACGCGATTGCTTTCAAATTAAACAATTGTTAGTTTAATATATCTGTTAATGACTGTGCCGAATTTGATAAAGATCGGGTGACTATATCATATAGCTCCCATAGGAACGATCGGTGAAAAACTGTGACTTTGATCAATATCTTTCCTATGCTAAGATTGTAGGCCGTTCTTTCGCAAACTTTAGCCTTTTTAGAAAAAAACGTTTTTCCATTTTGATGGCTGTAGGCAAGGAAAGAGTTACCAAAAAAGTTGCAAGGGTATACAAACTTCGACGCGGTCGAAGTTAGCCCCGGCCCTCTGGTTAAATTATAGTCTTTCCTATGCTAGCTCAATCGGAAGAAGAACGATTTATAAAGTGAAATAAATTCCACAGAAATTCAACAACTGAGATACATAACAACCTTACATATTTGATTCGAATTAACTGAAAAATACAGTCGATAATTCGTATCCCGCTAAATCCAAAACTTCAATATTTCCAAAAAACTGCTGAAAAAACTTCGTCCCATGGAAAACACGGTAAATCGAAAGCCTCTGTAATTGGTATGAAATTTGTTTCTCTTCATGAATCGTTCTTCTCTCATTTGAGCTTTAATAGAAGGGACTATGAATTTCAAATAAACAATTGTATTTGCAATTTTCAACATGGCGTTTCCAAAAAGACAGTTAAGCAGATTATTATTAACTATATCTGTTGGTATTCGTATATTTAATAAAACTGATTGTCAACCAAAGTTTCATACAAAAATTTTAAAAAGAAACCTACTAAGTTCTACTTTTTTATACATTTTTAGAAAAGGTTGATATTAAAATGTAATTCTAATATTGTTGGGTTCTCTCAGGCTTCAGGTCTTTAAAATTGAATACAAATAGAAACCGCAGTTTTCAATTTTACTTTTCAGGCTTTACAAATTTAATAAGAACAGTTTTAAATTATACTTTTCTAATCCTTTAATCCTATAGTAGAAGTTACTATAACCGACTTTACTTGAACAGATTTAGCAAGTTTTTAAGTTTTTGCTTATTTTTCATTTCAGTGTAAATTTCTAGTTCGGTGTTTTTTTTTTTTTTTTGTGTTTGTTAAATATTTTTCGCTTCTTCTTCTTCTTTAATAATTAATGAGCAGCTAAAAATGTCACGCAGCGCTCCAAAGTCGCAGGATGAGGAAAAGATTTTAAGCCAGTGACATTTTGGAGAAAGGGCAAAGAGAAGGAAACGAAAGAAAAAGAGAGAGTGAGAGAAAGGAAGACGCAAGTGAGGGCAAGTGGCATAGAAGGGTCAGGCGAGGGTTAACGGTCTCTGAATTTAGATGAAGTCAAAGTAAGAGTGCGGGCTTTTAATTAAACACCCAACCAGCAGCACCACCCTACCGCACCCTACCCCACCCTATGACCCCATCTTGGTGGCTTGGTTAGTTGGTCGGTGGCATTGGACTTTATGGACTTGTTTCACTCACCTTGCAATCGTCGCACTGGTTGATCAGCGAATAAACTTGCCGGCAATCAAAACGAAACAGTATCTCGGCCAGCTCACAGGTAATGCGATTGGCCAGCGAGTCCACATCGAGTAGATCCTTGAGGATGCGTATGCACTCGGAACGATCCGTTAGTGTGGCATTTAGGGCTATAGTATGGAGGGCACTGAACACGCTACGTTCGCAGCAATTGCGTAAACGGAGCGAACGGAGCCGCTCCAAAAGCTGGCCAGGTGAACGCAATGAGCACAAATGCTGTGGACTTGTCTCGGCTGCATCGCCCAGATAGTCAAGGCACTGTTGTTGCGGCTGTTGTCGCTGTTCCTCAGCCTGTGATTGCTCCACATGCAGATGACTGTAGGATAGCGTTGGCATTGAATCCTCCTGCTGCTGCTCCAGCCCCTGCTCAGGTTCTGATTCAGAACCCAGCTCCTCCTCTTGCTGCTCCTGCTCTTGCTCATCGCCCTCTTCTTGGCTAGCTATCGTAGTTGTGGCCACTGTGGATGACATTAGCTCAGCATTATCATCAATATCCATTTCCATTTCAGTGGTTGATGGCAGCTCAGTAGCTGCAGGTGTGCTGGCTGCTGCTGCTGCTGATGTTGCTTCAATATCCTTGTTACGCCTTACTCTGGACATGGGCTTATAGTTTGTTGTTACTTTTTGGTTGTTGCTTAAACGCATCTTCAATGTTTTGGCATTTATGAAATACTTGACTTTATTATTATCACTCCAATTCGCATCGGAGTAGGAGGCAGAGGTTTCTATCGGCTGCTGTGGTTCAGCTGCACAGGAACGTGGACAAATTGGGGGACCTGGTCCCTCATCCACCCAGGCCATTGGTAATGTTCCAGCCGAGCACTGACCCTGAAATTGAAATTAATTGCAAATTTATTAATCATTCATGACATATAAAAGACAATTATATTAAATGTCACATTAATAATTTAAGTTTCCTACTGATTTTCAACAGCTCACAGTAGAAATAATTCCATATAAATACAAAATGTCATTTAACACAATCAAAGGCAAATTTATATCGATTATAGGCCTCCGATTCTGTCTTCGTTCTCCTAAATATGTCATCAATTATTCCTTATTAAGATATTTACGTACACAGGGGCAAGCTCTGACATTTTAAAATTAACAAAAGTTTTACGATTTATTATTAAACTACCCTATTTTGTGAGCTTGCTAAATCCCTTTGACTATTAAGTCACGAATTAGCATAATATCTATCATTTTTTTGCATAACTTTAAGAGGTAAACCAACTCGAAGATCTATAAACCAAACATCACACTCGTAAGCTTTAACATGTTAATTAATGTTTAATTATATTTATTATAATTTTTATGTTACATTATCTCCTAAACCACAGCAAATTTAAACATTTGCAAAACATATTCGGATTCGGTACATCATAATCTATTAGTACTCTGGTTTCTGTGCCTAAGGTTTGTCTTATTTCTATCGACCAGTGTTACTTTAAGACTATAGTCAGTAATAGAGCTTAAGTTAGTATATGTGAAATGAGCAAAAGTAAATCTAACTATCCCAAATCTAAGTAACCCATTGAAAAATTAAAAAGAAGAAACATGACAGTGGAAAGTCGAATATGCTGTGTCAATTAATATACGAATCAATCTTAGGCTAAACAAAAAAATAATGAACTGCCTTAGGAGAGTATAAAAAGAGGTTCTAAAGCTAAGGCCATAAGATTCAAAGAGACCCATATAAAGTCCCGCCATATATCTCTTTATGTATATTACAAGAAGGATTACACCAACTTGTAGATAGTTATAATCTCCGATTGTTATACATAGTTAATATTTTTCACTATTGATTTTTAAGCCAGGATTCAAAGAAACAGTTAAGAAGTTTACCAAACGATAAGTTATCGATTCTTAATTTTTAATAATAGTTTTTGCAAGCAAACAGTATGAATATTACTTAATAAATAAGTTAAGCCAACTTCCCGCTATACGAGCAAGAGATCAAAAGACCTTACAAACTTGTCAAGTTTTGAAATAAATATAGAATATGGTAATTATCGATTTTTGTGCATCACTAATCGATAGTTCGCTACACTTAAGAAGTTTCTACTACCTTTTTTTCATAAATGTATATCGTTCTTTACTTTTCCCGTGTAGAGTTGGTAGTCGAACGAATTATGAAAGTAATATTGCAAACAATATTTATACTAAAAACTATATACGAACATATGTACATATATAGCTAAATATATCTAGTCTAGTATTATATGAGCAAACATAATGGTTAGTAATCGTTTTGGTACTTTGACAATTTTTACCAAAGTAACAACAAACAGATGACCTAATTCTTGGATAAATTTTATTGTATATAATTTCAGAATTAAGCTAACCAAGTGATACACATGCTTGTCCAGTGAGAGGAACACAAGAGCATCCTTGTTCAAATGATAAAAGAATGTGGCGGGGGAACGGGGGGTGGAGGGGATTTGTGGGGTTGAAATGGCGGGAAGGACGATGGGTTTTGGGGGTTGATGATGGGTAGAAACAAAAAGTACTCTCGTATATTGAAAAAGTTTTGTGCACTAGCAACAACAACAACATCAACGAAAGTCATAAAAAAAAAAAAACCACCAACAAGAGGCAGTCAAGCTGGTTAAGAAGGGAGGAGCTGAAGTAAAATAGAAACCAAAGCAACGAGACAGAGAACTGCATAAAGAGCTGAAGCTGCTGCTGAAGCTCCAGCTCCTGCTCCTGCTGATTTTTTCTTTTTTTGTTCGTTATTAAAATGACCGCACTTCGTTGGAATTTTCCACACCAGGCAAACGAACAACAACGATGAGCAACAACACTCCAAACCAGTTTACGGCATTTTCCGGAATAACTATCAATATCAACAAGAAAAAGAAGAAGCAGAAACTAAAAGAAAAAAAAAACAGAAAATCGCTTTACGAACACATTTAATATTTAAAATCCTTGCCATGAGGATGACAAGGACGACAGGGGTACCCGGCGGCGGGAGTGTAAATAGGAAGCTGAAAGCACCATCGGAACTTCGACAACTCCATGTGCAAATTGCATTACCAGGAATCATTCATATTAAATGGAAATAAAAAAACTGCAAAGGAATTCCAAGAATTTGAAACACAAGGTGGTAGAATTACGTCGACTAGCTGATACTCTATCACTTGAGGTAATTTAAGTGGAATTGTGGAACAGTTTTTAGATAGATAGGATATAGATATCTTAAGGGAATTCCCGTAAGGGTCAGAAGACTTGTTAATCAAGGAGTTACGCAACAGATCTGCATATTGTATCTTTAACTTTATAAAATTTGTTATAAAGGACTAGCGATAAAGGATTAAAGGATATTATAGGATTTGTATATTCAAAACAAAAACAAATTTTTTTATAATTATTTTCTTCGACTACAATTGCTTTCATTGTAAAAACCTTTTGGTAGTACTTAAACAGGATATTATTAAGTATAAAAGACTTTTTATTTCACAAAATCGAATCATTAAAAGGTTGTTACTTAATGATGTAGCCCATATAGAATAAATTTGAGGTTATGCGCTTATTTAACAGCTGATAAGCCCAAAAATATGTAGGGGGTCAACTTGACCCACTGAAAGCATCAAGACTAAGCAAAATCAATTTGTTTCTTTCATATCAATTTTAACTCATTCAATATTTACGTCTATCCATTGACCTTACAGCAATATTTAAGGTATCAGGTACAGTATCTATTGAATCAGTATATAAGAAGGCAAAACTGAAGGATTATTAGTTAAGACAAACTTAGAATAGCATAGAAAAGGTAATTGGAATAGAAAGATAATATTATGTAGAAGAAGCATTCACTTGTATTAATTCAAAATCTAATTCCATTAAGTAAAAGAACTTATTGTTTTTTTCTGTAAAAATCTTAAGGTGCTTGATAGGTAAAAAAATAAAATATAATACTTTAATGCTTTAAAATAGTTCATAAATTTGAAGTCACTACAATTTTTGAAAGTAAAATTGTTTGATGGAACTGTTTAATGTTTAATAATGGTACGAACTTTTTTTTATACAATATTAGGCATTCTTTTTAGAGAAACCATTCAGTTGATATCGGTGATATTATCGAAGGTACATATGTGTATATATTAGCTTTTGTTCTATATCGTATATCTATACCGCCAACGAACATTTTGGGTACTTTGGATTACATAACTCTTCAAATCTTGTATTGCATATTGAATTACTGATATTTAAATCTTCAAAAATCTAAAAGTTTCTATTCATTTAAGGGGTTACGCCACCCCTGAAAAAAAAAAAAACATTTTTTTTTTGGCTTTAAAAATCCTCTATAGTTTTAAGAATCTTTTACACTTTACATCATATCGGTATTCGAATTAGTTCCGAAGTTACAGCGTTTAGAATTGAGCGCGGCCGAGTCGGCCCCGACGCGGTAAATTTTTTTCTTTTGCGTTTTTCTCGAAACTACTTTTTTTGAACCGGAGTGTCAAATATCTCCGAATCTACTGGACCGATTTGGCTTAAATTTTTACTACATATTCTTTACAGTGTTGGGTATCCGCCCACGTAGGATATTTTTGATTTAAGGTCCTGTTTGGAAGTTATGAATTTTTTTAGCCAAAAATGTTCTCCGAAAAAGAGCGTTTTTTGTTCAAACAGCCGCCATTTTGCCAAACAAAATTTTTAAAAAAAATCCTACGTGGGCGGATAGCCATAGCCTTCCTGAATAACAAGATTTTTTTTTGGATTTTTCGGGTGATGTTTAGCCGAGAAATTTGACACCCCAATCTGTGTATAATAAAAGTTTTTTCCTAAATTGTATACTAGCCGCACAGCAATAATTCATTTTTTCACCTGTTTTTTGGACCTCAGGGGTGGCGTAACCCCTTAAAACCTTTGATGTATGTTAGAGGTGAAAGCCCTGACAGTCCTCCTAGCTGAAGACTTTATATAGTTGGTTAAAAACTTTTTCGCTTGGAAATGTACATACAGCAAATGAAAAATATATGTGAAATATTATATTCAATATATTATTAAATTTTAAAGAGGTTGAATTCCACATAATCAACATACATAACCTGGTCTATACCTGTTTTCATCTTTGTTTATGGACAATAATTTTGTTTAGAATTTTATGTACCAATGAAGAGTTATTCAAATGTCATAGAAATGGAGAGTTGTACAATTCCTGATTTAATTGAACCAGAATGATTTTAATAACAATTGTATTGAGAGAACAAACGACTTTCCGCCATCAACATGCATAATACCTTGGTACATGCCAGAACTCTTCCAACCCATTTGGGAGACACGGATGATGATGATGATGATGAAAATGTCATGGTCATGGCGACGTCTGGCCTAATGCTGCTAAATTGATTTCAATAGCATTGAAAACTCTAATCCCATTCCCCTTGATTGACCGATTTGTACTGAACGGACTCGGAACCCAGAGAAAGAGGAGGAGAGAGAGAGAAAACAAGGGGGGAGAAATATGTGCAACAATCAGGCAGAGCATAAAAACTCAATTGCTGCATGTGCCCAGAGTTCTGAGCTCTGAGCTCTGGATCCTGGCTGCTGAGTTCTCCATGTAACCAAATACGCACATACCTATATATGTATACATATATGTATGTACGTATGTATATACATATCTGAACAATATGTATTGTAGGTAGGTAGGTAGGTCCGTACGTACCAGGCAATAACAATAAGTTGAACACACACACACGCACACAGGTCAGAGATTCAGAGTCCGGTGGCAAGGGGCAACGAGAAGAGAAAATTAAGGATCCAACTCAAATGAAAAATCATACAAAAGCCCACACACACACATACACTCACACAGAGAGACATCTAAATACAAGCACGTGTACAAGGGTCGGGCCCATTGTTGATTTAATGGCAGACCAGCTGCGGCCCAGTGCACAACAATGCGACCAGGAGGACTCCATCCAAGCCCACCAGCCCATCCTCAGCATCCAGGCGAAGGTCGAACGGAGCATATACATACAATACACTGTTCCCTATAGCGGAAGGGACTTGAACAGAGCAACAGAAAGCGGCCGCAGGGAGAGTAGGAAGAAGGAAAAAAAAAAAGAAAAAGATAAATTCTTCAATTCGCAGCAGGCAAAATAAGAAATTACAAATTTGTAAAGCGCTGAAAGGAGCAAGGGATGCAGGATGCTTCCTCTGAGCCCTCAAACCCTCAAGCCACAACCCTTAACCATACCCTGCCCCCTTTAACAAACCCTTCAAAGGAGCTTCATCGCTCCTTTTTGCACTTTCTGAAGAAAGTTTTCTGTGAAAAGTTTCACGTAAGTATATATATATATATATAGATTTTCGCTTTCTTTCTTTTGGTGTCATGCAAAATTCAGAGTTCAATTTTTGCTCTCCATTTTAAACAATTAATTAGACATGCAAAAATTATTAATGTTTGCTAAATAGTAGCAGAAGTTTTCCCCCACCTCCCGCCAAAACATAAAGGGAAATGCAAAACTTATTACTATAAAGACAAATTTTGTGTGTTCAATCTGATTTAAAGGTTTCTGCCTTATCCCCCATAGTCAATCAATGTGAAAACTAAATAAATCTCTGGATACACATAAAGGGACGGTCGGCGTAAGTGCCCCCGGGGCGGGCAGATTTTCAAGGGGCGGCTAATACTTTTTTTTTGTTTGTTACAACATTCGTTTAGAGAAAAACCGATTTTCCATACAAAATTATTTATACGCCAATCCGTGTTTTAATCTTTAATGAACCTTATTTTTTTGTGGAGCATAAAAAAAGTGCCCAGAGCGAAAATTTTGATTAATCCATTCGTGATTATATTTAATACACATTTCTGTGTATACTTATATAAAATGCATTTGATTACTTAACTTTTTTAAACAGCTCTAACTAGACTTTTGTAATTTTAATTTCATAACTTACATAAAGTCAGTAATTACGAAACAATCATAGAAACCTATTTTCTCTAATTTGTTTGTATGAAGTATGCATTTTAATTAGATGTTTGATATGGCCAGAAGGGAGTAGCCGGTTGGATAACCGACTCCCAATTTTATATATTTCATAATATTTTTAACTAAACTGAAACAAACTACAAGTTTCTATTGTTTTTGCTTGCTGTCATTTGTCTAAATGGATATATCACGTATATTTAACTCAATTTTCCTTTGTAATAACATGTAAAATATTTCATAGGATCACAAATGGAAAGTATACGTCCTAGCACGGTAATCTATACCTTTAAATTAGTCTTAAATGAAACATTTGTATCACTGTAAATAAAGCAATTATTGAATTTAATTTAATTCTAATATAATATTATTATATTCTTTCGGTAAAGTGTTGTTTCATATGGGCTAAGTTCTCTGTCTTTAAAATAGGACCGAATTCACTCTCTTCTATTTTTAAGAACTTCTATAAATACATACATAAATACCTTTTCTTATGAGAACTATTATTTAGTCTCATACGACAGTTGCTTATAAAAAGCTGCGTCACATTGTTTACTTTTAATAAAAAGCATGTCATGTATGGATACCAAAAGAGACATCGGGGTCTGAGAAAACCATTTTTAAATAAAAGTACTTCGCATAATTCTCACATTTTCTGGCTTTCCGTATACCGATCTAATGAGTCTTCAAAGTGATCGTGCAGTTATTGAAACCCTTAAGGACTTCTTTGAAAGTGACTGACATTACTAAACTGATAATCTGGTTTTCGACCCTTCCCAATAATAGATACAATATCTGTCCATGATAATGGCATTTCTAGCTATTTATCCCTCTAGCTATTTATTTATTTATCCCCATTTATCCCTTATCAAAAAATTTTTAAAAAGGTATGTATCAACAATTTTTGTGAGTACGAACCTACATATAACTTTATAACTTTTCAATAATAAGAGCTCTAAATAATTAAAAAAAATGTAATGAATCTTTTTCCGTACTTTATAATAAATAATAAATACTGGGAAATTAAGTATTCCTAAAGCTTTTTCAGTAAATTTTTTTTAAAGTATTATGTCTAAAGTACATAATATATAATTTTACACCGATTTGTAATAGCACCAGACGTCATTAAAAAATATAAAATTAATTGAAAAATATTTAACTCATTTAATTTTCCCTAACCTTTGTGTACATTAGAAGAAAAAATTGTTGTTCAAATGATTTAAATAATTTCTGCATTTAATAAAACGACTATCAAAATCAACAGTATTTAGCTGGATGACTTTCTAAAAAGTGCCAACTGCAAGGTATAAAAGATAATACTTTTAAAACTCCTTAATAGTGACTTTCAATTAAATTTGTACTATTATTTTCAGACCATAAACCATCGATTGCTAAAACTAGACCATAATGACTTTAAAGTCCTTGAAGAGGAAAAAATATGGTGAATATATTTAATATTTAATATATTTTAATAAGTCATTAAGACCATATTAACATATATTGGGCAAAAATTTAAAAAAAATTATCAATACCTTAGCTTTAGGTATAAAAAACTTGTTTATAGTCCGTTAAAAGTGATTTTGCGTTGACAAATTCGAATTATAAAAGTTATGCTTTTTAAACAATTATTAACAATCGATTTAATTAAAATTTCTTTACTAAAACGTAATTGTCTCTACGTTTTAGAGAGTCATAAAGTTGTTGCAAATGTAGCAAACAATTTTGAATCCTATCATGAATTCTGAAATCTGTTTTTAAGACAATTTCTAACAATAAAATCATAAGCAGATTTAATATGGTGACAAAAGGAGGATGAGGGGAAAAGCCGTCCAATTGTTTGCTCTCTCCTCCCCTGACACCTTTTTCATTTGCCTGTGCAACATTTATGAATTTGCAAATAAATATTTTAGAATTGTTCCATGTGTTTGTGTGTGAAAATGTCCGAGACAATTTTTGGCCAAATGAAATATTCATAGGTAAAGCAAAAATGGATAAATGAAATTGCAATTGCAAGAGACGAGAACACGTGGCTAACAGCTGAGGCATTCATGTGTGCCACTCATGTGTGATGGAGAGAGGGGGAGGTGGGAGGGGTAGGCGTTAAATGCCTGGTCAGTTCCTCATTCTGCTTCAGACAGTAATGCCAAGCCTTTGCTTTTGCTTATGCAAGTTGTCATCAACTGGATGGATTGGGGTTAGGTTGGGTTTGAGTCTGATGGTCCAATGGGTGGTTGGGTGGTTGGGGGTGTTGGCTTAACAACAAGTTGCATAGCCAGTGAGAGCGAGAGAGCTAGAGAGAGATAGAAAGAGAGACAGCAAGAAAGACTTAAACAAAGCCGGCATAATGGAGTATGCATTATGCCTAAATGTCCTTTGTGATGTTCGCCTTTGTCTCTTTCAATCTCCTCCCACCCACATTCCTCTTCTATCTGTGTGCCCTATGTATATGAATGTTTTTGCAGGTTGAAAAATTGAAAGGAGACCTAACAGAGAGAATGGGATGAGAGGGGTAAGTGTAGTCGTACCCACAATGTCTAATAAGTAGCCAAGCAAAGTCTACGGGGAGGCCCGTAAAATGCTTAGACAATGAAAATGGACTTCACTCACAATGATATCAACTAGGGAATGAATGAAAAGCCAACACACACACACATACAGTCTACGGAGGGCTGATGGTTGGGTTGCGGGGAGGTTTGAGGGGAGCGGGTTTAGTTTCATGCCGCTGGCAAAGCTAAAGCACTTGACCCATGACAGTTTATGAGACAAGCGACCTACGACAGAGATTACAAAATGTATGCTAAGTTTATGTCTCTGTGTTTTCTCGGTGTACCAGTGTGTGTGTGTGTGCCTTTGTGTGGGTGTTTAATGTGTACCTCTTGATAGATAAGAAATAAGATATTTATATTAGCAAATTGAAAACATTGTAGATGAAGATTAGTTTCTCTGACCCAAAACTTAATTAGCAAATATTGCTCATTTTGCTTCTTAACCAAATATAAATTTTCTCAACTTAATTAACTACTAATCATAATGATGTTCCACAACTAAATCTACATTGCAAACAATTATGTTAACAATAATTTGACTTTTTAAGCTTTGATAGTTGTTGACTCTTCTAAAGTTTGGACTACAAATTTATTGCAATAAAGTAAATTCTTATTAGATATTCTTTAAGTCTAAAATATTTCTACCAATTGGTATCTAAAATTTGATCTAAACGTCTTTGATTGTCCTTATAATAAATACTACGAAGGAAAAACAAATTTAATGGCGTCTTTGTTTTATGAAGTTTTCCTAGTATTGATGAAAAGTTTAACAATCAAATGCAAATTAATATTTTTCATAGTTATTAAAAGGTCCCTGTTATTATAAAAATAAGTAGGTGTTTTTTGTTGTCTAATTGATGTAATAGTAATCACAATTAAATGTTATTTATAGTTGCCCTAAAGACGACCACCGATGAGTGGTCGAAATATATCGGAAAATTAAAAACAAACCAACGAATTGACCTTGGTTCATTCCTTATAATGGTTTATTTTCAAACTTCTTTCAGTTTTCAGTTCAGGACCATTTCTCTAGCATACTTTTCAGGGCTACCAATATGGATATTGCTTTAGACACAATTTAAATTTGTTTAGTGTTTATAATTTCAATACAATATAATGTTTTTATAATGTTTCTTTTTATATTTCTTTCTTAATTTGGACTTTATCATTAATATTCGATGGCTTATCAAAGCTAATTGATTCAATTTGTCATTTGTTATTATTAAAATTATCAATTATCAAAATTCAATCAACTAATCAATTTGAAATTTATGAATAATTTCTACATTTGTCATTAGTACTATAATAACTAATCAGTGAGAAGTTTACTATTTTTAAAATTAATTATATTTAGAACTTATTTAGCTAACAATAAGTAAATAAAAGATGGCTAGCTAGTTTAAATTTTTGCTTAATATTATCTATAATATGTGTCTAGATTTCGACCTTTTTGAACTTAATCAAGACTAGATTTTAGCCAGCTTGAGGTCAATAAATCTTATTAATTTATAAGACTTTTAATCATAGGCATTTGTTTATTAATATATTCTCCTACCATTTTCTTTTGAGTTCTATTTTTTTGCCAGAAAAACTAATTCTAAAAACAATTTTAACCAAAAATTGTTAGGTGTTAATTTCCTTTTCCCTCAATTTAATGGAAAAAGTATGATTCCACAATCAGATATTAATTGTTTTGCCAATAATTTTATTGTGAGATATTAAATAAAAAAACTGTTGGTAGCAACTTTGGTTAGCCTTCAGGTGTTGGTAAGCAGCTCAAAGCAACTATCCAAATAGTTTGCAACAATTTGAAGACAATTTCAAGTATGTGGAATTTTCCTTAATTTGCCTTCACTTGACAAAAAAATTTAACGATAAAATTTCAATTCGATATTCGCTAGATTTCAATTAACATTTTTCTTTCAAGCCACAAAAACCGAGCTTCCCCATTATGCTTGCCAACAAGCTGGCCCCACCGCGCCATGGCACCACCTACATAGACACCACCACCACCACAATTCTAGCCACAGCCACACAAAGTTCAATTAGTTTGCTTGGCGCATAATTAACCTTGGCTTAGTAGGAGTAAAGTGAGTTCCTGATGTTCGTGTCGAATGCCAGTTTTCTTTTTTTTTGCCTTTTTTGTTGTCCGTTCGTTTCGTTTCAGTTTGTTGCACCTTGTCGAGAGCCTGGCTAAATGTTAATTGCTTAGACAATTTGCATTTGAGGTCGCCAAATTGTCAAATGGCAAAATTGTAAATTAAAGAGAATTAGCTAAACTTTTTGGCCTAAAGCATGGATGGGACAGAGAGAGAGAGTAAGAGGGAGAATTTCAATTGATTTGCGGCTATGGATATGCATTGATTAGATCATTTTACCAAAGGGGAATATATAGTTGAGCACGTATGTGTGTGTGACAGTGTGTGTGTGTTAGCAAAATACACAAAACAATTACATTAGCCAGAAGGAATGAGAGCGAAAGAGAGAGGGAGAGAGGGAGAGAGAGAGAAGAGGAGCAAGATAATGCAATTATGTGTTGAAGGGGTCCATAAATTGCCCAGGGACCTCTGTGCTGACTAAGTGGAGCATTGCTGCTGCAGCTTCTGCCTGGCTCCTGCTCCTGCTCCTGCTGTTTCCTTTGCTTCACCTCCTTTCTGCTTCTGCTTTTTGCACATTTTTTTTTTGCTTTTTGTGCCATAAATTATTCAATGGGCATTGTTCAAACTGGAAACAAAATGAAAATTCATTACGACTCTACTGAACAGCAGCAACAACAACAACAACAACGAAAGGAAGACAGGCCAAACAATAGAGCGGGAAATATGAAAATGCAACAATAAACATCAGTTCTTATATGTCCAAACTGTCCACATGTTTGCAATTCATTTCATTAAAATTAATTCAACTCATTTTATTATTATTGTCATTAGAATGTGCGCTTGGAGCACGGGAGAAAGAGAGACAAATTAATGTTGATAAGGCAAACATATATGTAAAAATGACAGACACACCTTCATCCAGCAATCACCTCACCCACCCCCTTTTTACTCCTTCCACTCTTTCAACCCACGCCTTGCCGAAAATAAAAAAATAAAAGGAAATCCCCATTTATTTTGCCTTTGGGTGCGGCTGGCTGGCTGCCTTTTGGGGTCCTTATTTATTGTATTTTGCCTTTGTTTGACTGCCTGGAAAGCGGCGGGGGGTGGTGGTCTTACATGTAGATTGATATATGCATAAATAATGAGTGATAAATACAAGCGCTGTTTAAATATGATTAAAATAATGCCCAAAATCAACCCTCGCCAACCAAACACCTCATACATACTTTGATGGATTGCCTTTGATGAAGCGTGGCGATGATACAAAAAAAATACATTAAAATTAAAGTCCACTAAAATGTAGATGAACTATGCCATATCCTGTGAAATTTGTTATAGCTCTTTTGAACGTTTTACTTGTTTAACCCAAAAAAAACATATTTTAGGTAAGTTATATTATTAAAGTTGTCTCTTAAAGAAGCTAAAGTAGTATCCTACCATACTTTTATAGAGTGATATTTTTATGGTATAGTATGGTATCTAAAAGACTATTAAATTATTGAATAGTTTCTCTAAGCTTCAATGACACAGAAATTGAAGAAATACATACATATGTGTGTACATACATATGTCTCTAGAAACAGGAAATGTGAATCGGGATTCCAGGGAGAAGGAAAATAACCCAATCTGAATTCGTTGAATTCAAAATATGAACTGATTTTATAAACAAAAGTAAGGAGTGTATATAGGATTATCTTAGGCTCTAAGAGGTAACGATTGTTCTTAGGAGACCTTATTTATTTAGTGGATCTGATTTGGTGAAGCCGTTTCAGATGACTACTATGTTTATTCTTAAACAAAAGGAATCCACATTTTCTATACTGTTTATATTTCAGATTTTCATCCAAAACAACTGAGCAGAGAAGTATTAACAGACTTTATTTTTAAATTATAAAAAGAATACAAAGCGAGTGACCCTTGAAAAAGTCAGAGTCAAACAAAATACTCACTGTTAGTTGTTCATCATAAAGTGGCAATAGCAAAAATGTGTATAACGAGGTAAACAATTTTCATAACTAGACCAGCATATTTATCAAATTTTAAGAAATCATACATAGGAGTGTTCCTTGTGTAAGTAAAATCTGAAACTTAGCAAATTAAAATGCTTGCCCATTCTTAAAAAGTTGTTAAACTTAAAGAAAGGTTCAACAGTATATCACAAACAGTAGATCACAAATCTTTGATCTTTCACGATTCTCGCCAGCGCTCATATCTTTCATGCCGTGAACTTTTTCTCCTGTTCTTTTGTCCTGACAAGATTTTTGACACTCATTTTACATCGTATGTACTTTTATCAAAGTACGTTTCAAGAAATTAGAAGTCGTCTAGCTAGTTTATTTATGTGGGTAGGAAGAGTTCTTTTCCATATACTATAGTATAGAAGTTAACTTGCTCCTCCACAGTAGAAACAGTAGTCCATAGTAAAATCTCGGCGTAAGAATATGCTCTACTACTGTTTATTGATTTAGGTTAGATTGTGTGACGTTTTGATGCTTTATTTTGGTATAAATAAAAATTTATTATAATTATTATAATAATTTATATTTTCTTTTTTGTATGACTAGTTTTAACACTAATTGTAAGACTTACAGTCAACTATCTAAAAATTTATGTTCCCTCTCTGAAAGAGCCAAATGTAAGCCCGAATTGCTTCGAATATTATAATATTATGAATAAATATAAGATGGTCAAACAGTGAATTCATCTTTATGATTTTTGTCAATATGTTTGAAGTTAAAGCCTTTATATAGATTACACTTTTCACTGCCAACTGACAGCTTTAATCTACTTAATAGGCAAAACACAAAGATTTTCGAGATATCAACCTATAACTTTCTGCATTTATGAATTTTCCTAAGTAAATTCAAAAATTTTTCAACAATCTATTTTCAACATATTAACAATTTCAATTTAAAAATGAAATATGGAAAAGCGTTGGCAATTCAGTCAGCTGTCTGTCTATATGTGTGTTTGTCAGGGTAGTGTGATGAGGGAGGGGGGTAACTTAGGGTAAGGTTTTACTGGTTTGCTGTCTGCCTAAAAAGGAAAAACGCAAAGTGCACTTGAGCTAAACACCAACACTAGCACTAGGCAACAGCAGCAACAATAGCAAACGGCAACGGAACCGACAACACTTTAAATGTTACAGCTTAACCTCGACGGGCAATTCAAACAATGCAACAACACACATCCACACACACACACATACGTTATATGTTCCCTATGTATGTGTGTCAAATTTCAACGCCTGTCAACAATGCCAGGCAACAACTGCAACTGCTATGAAAACGACAACAACAGCAAAGGCACAGAAACATGTCGCAAGCAGCACTCAAAATATTTCCAAATGCATATGGAATATGTTACAGGATATACCCTGCAAAAAAAAAAAAAGAAATCGAAATCGACCATAGGCTTAACGAAAACCCAACACTCTTACCAAAATCTATAAATGTGACTTCTCAGTTTTTCCAACAGAAATGCTTAAAGAGCATGCGAATTAAACTTTTTGTTACCTTTTGGTTTTGAAGTTAGAAAACTATTTTAGATAAATTTATTCATAATTTTGTTTTACGGTAGTGCAAATTGCAGTTAAAACTTATATTAGCTAATAGCTACTAGGCCCTAAGCTAAATATAGCTTTCCAAATGTAAACGCTTTTCTTGATTTGGACTACAAATAGGCTAAGACATTTTCACACTCTAGTATAAGAAAAAACAAGGTTATTTAGTTACTACTTTGAAATAAAATTTACAGAAACTTTAGTCATTTTCGTTTATCTGCATTGATTAGCCTTAAAAGAAAAGTCAAATCTTAAAGCTCAAATATTCAAATATTTTGCTTATTGGTATCTTTTAAAGTAAAGTCCTGGATGCCACTTTACAACACTGTTTTCTTTTATTTGACGCTAAAGCTTTTTCACCACTCTTAATGTGCATACTTTTTAGGTCTATTTTTATGTACATTCATATAGCCATTGTGAATGTAAGAAAGATCTATCTATAACTTTCTTAGGGAAGATAACTTTGAATAGTTTTTTTTCGTTCATGTAACAACACTGAACAAGAGATAGTCCAAAGTTAGGCTTGATTTCGTTACTTCTATCCTATGACTGAATATTCTGCATGAATTCCTGCTATGTAATGGAAATTATCATCTTGACCTCTAAAAATAGGAATCTTGCCCCTAAAAATATTTAAGGATATCCAGAAAATATTTACCATACAGTGTTTCTTAGTTTTGAAACACCTTTACAGTCCCCTAGGTCTTGACTGAAATCGGAACAGGTTAGAAAATTTTGTTACTCTTTGTTATTAAAATAAAATCATCATTAAAAAACACTCGGTGTATATTATAATTTCGAATATATTTATAAATTCATTGCGATTACCTAGAATCGTAAAAATCTGGCAACTCTCAAGGATATTCCCTAGTCGCATTTTATTTCAATGGATTTGTGTGTGTGTGTGTGAGTGTGTTTTTGATATTTATGCAGAGAAGAGTCGGTAAATGTAAGAGAGAGAAGCGTAAAAAAGTGACAGGCGACACAAACACAAATACGCACACACATCCAAAACACATACATACATATATGCACATAGACATAGACACATGGCCGCGTTGGCAGCCCGCAAGGGACAGGCCGTACAAAGTGTGATGCACACAGAGCGGGGCAAAGATAGATAGGGAGAGAGAGAGAGAAAGAAAGGAAGTGGCAGGGCAACGGTGCGAAACGTTTGGAGGTCTGTGTATAATTGTTTGTCACATGACCACGCCCCCACGCCACCTCGACTACCCACTGACCCAACTCTCACGCCATGCCATCCAATGCCTATGTATGAGAATGTTTCACCTTGATGCTTGTTTGGATTTTGTTGCCGTTGCCATTTTTATTGTCGAAATCATAAACATGAGCAGGGATCCTAACCCCAACTGTCACGCTTCTCTTCCCACTAGCCATCCTTCTTTCTGTCATTCAGTTCTCTGCTTACCTCTCGCTGGTGTCAATTTCTCTCTCTTTCACTCTCTCGCTCTCTCTCTCTCTCTCTCTCTCTCTGTCTTTCTCTGTGTAGATGTGAATCAGTTTCATTTGCACGCACTTGGCAGCTGCATTTGTTTTGCATAACAAATCTCCTGCCCCGTAAATTATGCAACAATTTTCACTTGAAGTTTTTCAATGTGCAATTGGCAGGCAAATAGCAACAATAAACAAAACCGACAGGAAGAAGAAGAAGAAGAAAAAAAACCAAATACAAATAAAACAAGAATTGTCCAGAGTTGACACAATCCCCCAATTTCTTCTCTCACACCTCCTCACTCCTCACTCTCTGTACTCATCACTTCTCTCTTGTCAATCTTGTAAGCTGTCAAATTAGTGTGTGCGTGTGTGCAGTAAATGTGTGTGTGTTAGTGTGTGTGGCACATACAAAAGAAATACATAAAAAAAAAAAACCAACAAAAAATCACTGACTCTTCAAGTGCTCGGGAAAACGAAAAGAGAGAGCGGGAGCGGGAGGAGTCCTTCAGGCCAGGACAATTACCGTTCGTGCATAATTCAAAGAATGCTCCCCAAGGTCCTCTCTGTGTGCGTTTCAATGCGACAAATTGTTTCAACACGCAACTATGGCAAAAGACACAACGCAACAACAGACAACAGACTACAACAAAAAAAAAAAAATGGAATAAAACCCAGTGACAAAAGCGGAAGCATAAGAAAGTAGAATGGGAGCACGGAAATACTCCTCAAGGAATTGGATTCGGGAACAGATTTTAATGGCGAGTTTTCACTTTGATTTGATATTTAGCAGGAAATTCACAATTTACAATTGACTACATTTGGCATCTATTCAATTCCAACACACTTAATCATAAGAAATATGTGTGAGTGAAATTTAACAAAGATTTCTCAGATATTCCTTCTCTAAGCTTCCAACATGCATATCTAAATTGAAGGCACATTTAGTTTAATTGGCCTGAAAAACACTGTAAGAAATGTTTAAATGTTTGTTGTCTGTCAATTCTATTTTGGCATTGAATTACTTAATTAAAGTTTTATTGTTGGGATATTTTTTTTCTATATATTGAGCCAAACAAAACTTGTGAATTAGTAAGTTGATTTGTTTGAAGTACTTTAACTTTAGTTCTACAAATGGTCATCTTTAAATTACACAATTGCATAACAAGTGATAATAAAAATTTGTTAATGACCTGGGAAAATTTAAAGCCATGGTAAAGCTAGGAAAAACTGTATAGTGGAAAGTGTCAGGACATTCGTAAACATCATTTTTATGACAAAGCTTCATTTTCGAGACGTTTTTATCCAAATCTTGAAAATAGGTGATTCAATTCAATTCATCACCCTATTAAACAGGGTATCTATGCCTTTTTCCCACCTCTAAAAACTTCAGGCAGATAAACTTTAAAATTTGCTATTTGTTGTTAAATTTTGTTGCCCTTTTGGTCCATTTTACAACACAAAATCGGATTGGCGACCTGTTTTAAATGTATCAAATAAGAAAGAACAACTTCTTTTATGCCAGAAGAAATTATCTTTTTCTAAATATGGAATAAGAATTGGTTAATAAGTGACCCATGTGACCCCAAAACAAAATACTCTCAAAGACCATTATTGCTAGACCTAAAATCTTTACAGCTAAAGGTCTAAAACAAAGACTAATACTGAAGACATTTCTTTTTCTTTTGATTTTAATACTTTCCAATTTGACTCGTTGTAAAAAATCACCCTACTTCTTAGTATTATTATTTAATTGTAAGAGAGAATTAGTTCTAGTTTACAATGCGTAGTAAGCCAGAGAAACAAAGGTCTTCAGACTACATATACATTATTTTTCATTCTTTTCTGTTCAGCTTATTGATTAATTTAATGAAGTTTGACATTTTTATGTATGGTTAACCTCTGAGATCAGGGTGCTAGGGGTAACAGAATTAATACCATATTTAATACCAGGTAAATTCAAATTTCTAAACTTTCACTTCTTAGAAACAGAACTTTAAATCATCCATAAGAACTTACGACATTTTATCAATGGCAATGGTCGTTTCCCAATAAAGCTCTTAGCTAATCTAATAACATTTGCATTAGGATTATCTAATTGCAATAAAAAGTATGTCTGATGTGCTTAGATATTCCAACTACAGACAATTTATGTTACTAGTTCGATTGGTGTATACATTTCACTTTTTGTTTAATATATTTATTGAATCTTCGCTTAAAGAACTTAACAACAAGCTTAAGATACTTGGTCTAGCACTTCATTGATCATCCTGAGAATGTGTTTGAATGGATTTAATAAACAAAGAAAAATTGGCAAGTGCTTTTTTATGTTTTTCTAGTCCGAGGCATACTTCAGTTACTCAGAATATATATCAGATTTATCACTTGGCATATTTAAAGCGCTTTGAATCTTGACGTTCCAGATGTACCACGGATTCTAATGATCGTATGTCCAAATGGACATAGATGAGAAGACTTAAAGAAAGACTTTATTCGTTCCAGAAGTAGAAAAGAGCAACATTTGATAACAAAATCGGTTAAAGTATTAATTGTATTTTCAATCAAATATGATTTTAAGATTTATTTCTCCCTCTGACAATTAGTTAAGCATAAGGAAAATATGTTTAATTTGATCAATATTTTGTAAACTGGAATTTTTCAGATATGCATATTTAGCATATGTTTCATTCAAATTGATTGAATTGGTGCAAACATTTATTATTATTTAATAAAAAGGGCAAAAGGAGTTATACATCTATATATATGTATATAATATTCTGGAATGTAATCTTGTTCTTTGCTGAATTTAATATTGCCCACAAGGAAACAAGTAAGCAAGCAAATAGTATGAGCAGGAAGACTCTGTTTCAAATCCATTTAGCTCAGCATATTTGCAATTTATCAGAGCGAGCAACAGCAACACCATTACCATTTCCATTTGTAACTAGTTGGCTTAACTTTGTCTCAGCTGGCTTGGAAAATGATGTAATCATAGTGGGGCATAGTGGCTGACTATGGCTGTCTGTATGTATGTATGTGTGTGTGTGTGTGTGTGTGTGTGTGTGGCACTGGCAGTGGCAGTGGCAGTACCACAATGCGTTTCGTTTGGGCTGCTTACAAAATAATTGATTTTCGTGCCCCACACATACGCATATCCTTGACATAAATACAAAAAACCAGTCGGTTAGCTGTTGCCTGTTTGCACTGGGGCTTCTTTTAACCATAGATTCCATTTTCAAATGCAATTTATATATGTGCATACACACACACGCACAGACACAGACTCACAAAGTGTGTGTTCTAATGGGGTTGAAGCTCTATAAAAATATTTTGAATTAAATTCCACAAAGCTATGGCTTTTAATTGAATTCGAAGGGCACAAGGGCAGGTGATGCTGATGAAAGTGGCATCATCGTACATACATAGAAAGCTTAGAGAAGGGAAAAGGGAGCTTTAGCGATTTGTTTGCCAACTGCCACTTTGCCACTTTGTTGGTCTTGTTGTTGTTGTTGTTGCTGCTGTTGCTGGTGTTTGCCTGAAATTCTGTTTCCACTTGGATGTGCAACGTGCCAAATGGGCAAAACTGGCGAATGGCAATACCGAAAAGCATAAAAAATAACAGCAGCAACAACAAGCAAACCTTAACCCACACAAACATTCAAACACCGACACCAAAAATGACATGAACGGCAAGTGGAATACCTAACTCGCAAAGATTTAGGGATAAGGCACTGTTTCATAAATTTTATAGCATACCTTTTTGGGCAAAATGTTGCAGCTTGAAAATGGATTGTTAAATTCAACACTTTCATACACTTGAGCGCCATTAATTTGATTTGAAATAACAATCATTGCATTTCCCATTGTAAATTGTACAAGAGAATTGGCCCAAGATCATTGGAGTGGGCTAAATTCTTTCTTTGATTTTTATTTATCCACTTTATACCTTTTATAATATACTTTTTGGGGTGTAAAATGTTTAAACTTGCTTAAAAACATAAAAGTAAAGCCATTTTGGCCAGAAAAAACTTGATCTCTATCTATATTTGTTTAGGTGACCAGCATTTTATCATTAATTATATATATTAAAGGAACAACAAATAAATATTATAACAAAATTATGCTTTCAGCCTTATTTCTAAATAAAATGCGTCAAAAAGTTCTTTTTTTCAACAGGAAATTAGGCCATTGGCGCTTTTTACATCGATTTTTTATCAGTGGACTCCATTATTTTACTTCACAAAATGTATTAGCATATAGCACACTTTTTTGAGTAAAAGAGTGCAATTTAATATGTAGTTGCAGTATTAACAAAAATGTTAAACTAAGAACTACTTGATTAGAAAAATTTCGTTTTTAAAATCGTTTCAATTACAATATTAATATTAAACAAACCACAAAATATGCTATAACAGCAGTTAAGCAAATTTTATTGAAATTTTAATTTAAAATTAGTCATAATAAGTCTTTTTACTTATCTGTGATGAAATGACTTCATTTGAAGTCAAGTTAAATAACCATGGCATACTTTAAGGAGTCTAGAACTCTTGCAAATTCCACAATATGTTCAATAAAGCATTTGATTTGTCATTGTCTTACAGGGTATACAATTCCATTGCATACATGGGAGGCTATCTAGGCAAAAATCTGTAAGTAAGTCAGCAGCAGCAGCAGCAACTACATCCGAGTTGCACTTGCCTGTGCCACTTGTGACATGCGCTTGAGTGCTGCTCCACTACCATACACATACATATGTATGTGTATGCGTCTCTAGCCACCATATCGCCACTCGACAAACCTCACGATGATGACGACGTCGACGACAACGAGAAAAAGTAACTGCAATAGCAAAAGCATCGTCATCGACATCGACACATCAACAGGCATCGAGAATGCGTGTTGTAACCTCATCATAAATTCCATACACTCTAAACCTCTACACAGACTACCCACTCTTTCTCCTTCTCTCTCACTCTATATACCCAATCAAAAAACGACTATACAACACAAAAAGAAAGTGGCACTCTTTCTCTCTCATTCTATCCATTCTGTCTCTGTTCAAACAGATTGAAGAATGAATGTTTGCTAATTTGCTATGCCCTTCGCCTAACTGGACATGGCTAATTGAAATTGTTCGCTTCATCTGGCTGCTTTTTGGCAGCAACAATATGAAAATCACTCGCATCCAAAAAAAAAGGAAGAAAGAAACTCAAAAGCCATTCTTTGATATTCAGGCTTTTGGCATTTCAAATTCTGTCAGCATTTTGTAAATTGAATGCAAAAATTTTAAATGCCTGGCATTGACTTGATCCATAGGCTTCAAATTCAAGCACCCAAATTAAGAATCAAAGTTCTTTCGGGTTAAGCAATTGGGCGGAATATGTGTCCTGCATTTAAGCCATATCATTGATACCAAAAACCTTTATGTGGTTATTGTTCATTTGGTAGACAATAGGCCACTAGTAGAGTGGCTTGCAGCCTCATTTGCTCTTAGCTCCTGCTAAAGCAGCTCCTCTTTATAGTAGAGTCTTTTAAGAGGATTCTGTTTAATCTGCTTTGAGTTTTAAGTAGACTGACAGCATTGTCTCTTAGTTCATTTGAAAACAGGGACAAGTGTTTGTGGAATAACATTTCAATCACAAGTGCCAGATATTTCTAACTAAGAAGTCTATTAGAAGAAAGAATAGAATATTTCTTTTTGAATAGTTTCCTCTTAAAGAGGTTTTAGTTTATTTGAATTAAGCTCAGATCATATTTTAATCGAAGAAACCCCTGAGGAAAGTCGGAAAATCGAAGTGAATCTTCGTTCTGTTTAGTTAAGCAAAGAACTATTCATGTTCTATTGTCAGTATACATTTGGCCTTAGCGTATCTTCAACGGATGAACTAGTTGAGAATTATAGCTAAATATAACATTGCTATCCTGTAAAAGATGTACCCAAAACACCTTTAGCACCTTACAATGTGACTTAAAAAAATGCTCTGAAAAATCAAAGAGATGATATTACTCAACCTCTAAATAAAAGTTACTCCTAGGAAACTGATAAAGTAATAATGTAAGTGCGATATAAATGAAATCTTAATAAAAATTATCCTTTTTTGGGAATACTTAAACTCATTCTCAATTTCATAATGAATTATGTGAAACTTTTCATTAGACAAAAGACCAGAAATATGTGTTTAGGGAACAACAATTTGATAGAATTTAAGAAGCTCTTCTATAACTGAGTTTACAATTATATGTTCAAAATTATTTCCCAAAAATAAAATATCTTAGATACTTGCTTGAAATTTAAGAAGAATTCTAAAAAAAGAACATTATTAATTTAATTTTGATTCAAAAACTTATTTTTTTACACTAAAACATTGCGCCATAATAAAAAAAAATTTAAAACTGTTTAACGTATTTTATATTGACAACTTTAATTGTTAATTTCGAAGCATGAGAAACTAAAAATGAAATAGAAATATTTATTATAGGCGTTTATTGCCACGAAAATTAATTTTTGTTTTTGCCAGTTGTTTTTTTGTTGGTTTTAATGGTTTTTTTTGTTCCGCCCCCTCCGACAGATGTCTGTCTTTGCTGCCATTGATATTAAATTGATTGACTTAATTATTTAATTGGTTTTCTCTACGTGTGATTACGAGAAATCAATATTTGTGGTATAAGTAGAAGTAAAAGCTAATTGCTGTCACTCAAACAACTGACTCGAATGACTAACTGACTGGCTGACTGGTCGACTGACTGACTGACTGACTGACTGACTGGCCTAGCAACTCTAAATTCTCTAGCGCAAAAGGAAATTGCCCAAAAAAGTATAAAAATCTGAAATCAATTTGCTCCATTTAAATTGAATTCAATTTGCATAAAACAAAAGAAAAGAAAAAGAACGAAGAAAAAAAATCTGAATTATGATAAGGTAGTTACATACCACGAAGGAATGAGACAGAGAGGGGGAGAGGATGAGGGACAGAGACAGAGAGCTGAGTGGCAGAAATTGCAATATTTTTTTGGCATCATTTCAATGGTAATGAAAATGTTTGCCATGTCTTTTCATTGATTTCGTTTTTTTCATTTTCATTTTTCGTTTTTATTTTCTCGTCTTTTTTTTTCTTTTCCTGTCTCTTTCCTATGCTTTTTGCACAATTACCAAGCCATTTTCGCTGATGATGAAGCTCATGATGACGATGTCGTGGACTTTGAGTGGCCCAAGATGTGGCACAATTGTCACACAAAACACTTTTGGGCATGCACAATCAAAGTACTTACAGATTTGAGTGGCAACACAATAACAAGCGCACACAAAAAAAAAAACTAGAGAACAAAATTTTTTTTCTCTTTCATTTTTGCCTGTGGGCTTTATGTACTCGATGTATACTCATATATATGCAGTATATATATATATATGTATATATACTTTGTGTATGTGGTAATGTTATAATTCAAATGAATTCAATTCGTTAATGTGAAACGCGTATAGCATAAATTAAACAATGAGTTAAATCATTTGAATTATTGCAACATTGTTAAACGCCCTCGAAAGTAGGCAATCGTTTTATTCATTTACCATTTTGCAGTTATTGTGGTTGCTGTCCTCACTTGAAATATTTTGCTGCATTCTTCACTTTTCATTTTTTATTTTCAAACAGCAAGGCCACTTTTGCAGCTATTCAGTTGGAATACTCAATAAGAATTTGCTGAGTTTGCAATACAATTTTCGTTTTTATTTTTATGCCTTTTTGTTAGTATTTTTTGTTGTACTTTTGGTTATTGCATATTTTCTTTCTTTCATTCTTTTATTTCCTTTTTTTTTTGCGCGCGCGCGCGAATGTGCACTTAAGCTTACCCAAGAAGCATTGTGTTCGAATAGTGGCGAGGGGACGGGGAGAATACTGCAGAACTGAACAACAATTGAACAAGGACACAAAACAGCTGAACAAATCAAAAAAAAAGGAACACAGAAGAAAATGACAAGTAGAAAAGTAGATACGAATGAAAAAAAAGTATTAACTTTACGCCAAGTGCATTGATTTAAGCGAAACAAACTAATTTGACATAACAAGAAAAATGCTCTCAAACAATGCTCATAATGTTATGTAAGAGACATTAGTTAGTAATAATTTAGTAATCAACTGGTTTTAAACCCAGAAAAAAGTTAAATATTTTAATAAAATTGCCCATTAAATAGTAACATCTTTTAGTAAGGATGCCTTAAACAGTTAATAGAAGTAGAATCAAATTTTGTATTGGTTACTTGTATCTCCTTTAGAAGCAAAGCATTTTATTTGCCGGTTAGTAGTTCATTTCTGGATAATTTCTAGCATACTTTTGGGAACTAAAAAAACATTTTATTTGATAGAAACTCAAAGAATCTAGTATACTGAAATCCCGAACCACATATTAACAAGGAATAATTGGATTTAGAGGAGAAAATGAGAACCACGAACATGTTAAAACACTCCAGTTTTGGGGACATTGTCACCCAAGTTATATATTTGTGGGAACACTAGGAATTGGGAATGCTTTTGGCTGTTTCTCAAGAATTCCTACAATATTTAGTGTTTGTAATAGGCAAAAATAGCAAGAAACATCAAAGGCTTAACATTTTCTTTCGTTTTACTCAAATCCTTTAAAATCCTTTCAACTTAAACGATATAAGTTATTGCAGGCAAAGGCAGTTGATTTTTTATTATTCATTTCTTGTTGATTTTGACGTTACAACTTTGCAATTTCGACAAATTTCTTCAATCATATCTCCAATAGATGGTCAAATAAATAGATATATTTCGAACGTCAAAACCTTTTGAAACATTCAAGCATAATATTGTATTCAGTATGTGGAAATAGGCCATTAGATATACAATATAAAAGAATAAATAATGTACTTTAAATATTTAAAGGATATTTAAAGGACTGTATAATCAGTTAATACAATCCTTAATAGAATAAAAATCTTATTTGTTATATGTTAATTTTCTCGAAAAAGCTGGACTGAATAGCAATTTATTAAATACTATTTGAATGATTTCCTTCATGTGTGTTGATGAAGAAAAATAGAAGAGAATAAATTTGTTATAAATATTAAAATATGTTGAGCTAAGAATAGCACACCATAAAACAACAGCAGTCCTCGGTAGATGAGTAGTCTAAGTGACGCAGTCATATAGCCAACTGAACAAGGAGGATCTGGGTTCGAATCCCAGGCTAGTGTATGGATGTAGTTTTCGTCTAAGCCGAAGGCCTTAGTTTGCCAGTGCTTGTAAAATATAGTTAGGTTGATAGTTGATTGATTTACATACAACTATATCCTTTAATAATAATAATAATAATAAAAACAACAACAGTTTACAAAGAATGTATTTTCCAGAATCTTTCAATATTGGTCAGTTTTTTATTAAACTTTATAATATTAATAAGCAGTATTTTCATTTTTACTACTTTGCTCTAAGAAACATTCTTAGATTAAGTTAATAAATTACTTTATTATGTATCAAATTATATAGATCTTTGGTCTATCGATCTATTGTGATTCTATTACATAATCTGATACCTTAACATTGGAAGGTTAAATTTGTAAACGATTTCTTTGTTGTCTTTTAAAACGTTTTAGAAAGTGAAACCCATCAAAACTTTTATAGTTTGCTATATATGAACTTTACTAGATATTTGAAGTATAAAAACATGTTAAATTTTGTCGATCTGTTAGATGGATAGATAGATTAGATAGACGCTGTCATTTATTATAATAGTTACAGCGAAAAAGGTATAACTAGATGTTTTCTACTATCATAATAAATGACAGCATTAGAAAATACTACAGCAGCTAGATAGATAATCTAAATTGTTCCAGTATACACTTCTTAATATCCTTCAGATTTTAAAATTTTTTGTTTTTCAACTTAATGGGTACAAATCGATTCTAAATGTCTTAAAATTTTGAGTAATAGTAAATAGTAAATTTTTGAAGAACAATCACCACGAAGAAGAATTCCCTCTTTTTTTTATGGTTATTTCTATTTCTAGTTATTTCTCAGTTTAAATTATTAATCCAAGGATTGGGTTTTGTTGAAACTCACCTGTAGATCAGTGCCTGTGCCAGTGGGCTGTGCCAGATCACAAGCTGATATCCAAGGATTAAGGCGTGTCAATGAGGACGCAGTGGTGCCTAGAATGGATTTCTTTAGATCGATGGGAGCTGGTGGCAAGGAGTCTGTTTCTGATGTAGATGATGACTCTGTGCTGGTGGCCACTGAGGTATCTTTGTGGCCAATCAATTGGGCTGTCTGAGCAGCATCCAATAGATGGTGGCTGAAGCTCTCAGAGGCTTCTCTTTTATTGTTGTTGTTGTTGTTATCGTTGTGAGACAATTGCAACTCACTATCATCAATGAGGCGACTCTCCTCGTCCTGCTGCTGTTGTTGTTGCTTATAATCCTCTTGTTTATAATCCTCTTCTTCTTCCTGCTCTTGCTCTTGATCGTCGTATGGCTCCTGTTGTTGTTGTTGTTGTTCGTCTTCTTGATCCTCTTGCTTCTCGCTAAGTTTGATCAAACGTTGGAAAGACTCTTCCGATAACAAATCGTCTTCGGCCACCAAGGCAAAGATATCCTCGTCCTCGTCAAGGGCTTGCGAAGAAGAGGACGAGAACTGAACGGGGAGGCCACCAGATTCCACCACCGCCGCCGCCTCCTCCTCCTCCTCCCCGTCTTCCGCCGCCTCAATATTGCGTCTTCTACGTCGCCTGGAGCTGGGCAAATTTGAGGCAATTTGTGTCGTAGGCCGTGGATTGTATTTGTCCAGTTGTAGATGATTAGGCGGCGGCGGCGGCGACGACGACGACGACGACGGTGGCGGCAGATAAACGGGCAACCAAAATGAGCCAGAGCTAATGCCGTTACTGCCGCCTGCTCCTACTCCTCCTGGAGCTGTTAAAGCTGCTGGTGCTGCTGCTGCTGCTGCCGCTCTTGATTCGTCGTAGCTGGACGGTAAAGTGGCACCTTCTCCACCTACTCCTTCTCCTTCTAATCCACTTGTTATGGTGGTTGTTGTGCTGCTGCTGCTGCTGCCACGCCGAGCCCCCGAAATAAACGCAAGCGCCATCACGACCAGCCCGGGTCCTGGCCGCATATTGACCTCGGGTTCGGCGGTGCTAGCATGGTGCAGGCCCGCTTGAGACGCGCTTGCGACTCCTAATCAATGCGACAAATGATGGGCTCATGGCCCCATCATCATCCTAAACAAATTGTTGGCGTTTTTTATTATCTTGGAATCTTCTTCTGCTCCAGCCGCTGCTGCTGCTGTTGCTCCTGCTGCTGCTGCTGCTGTTCCTGCTGCTGCTCCTGCCAAATGCTGGCTAATTGTTCAGCCAGCGGCATGAATTCGAAGCAAGGATTTATCCTTTAATTTTGTTGTGTGAGCAAACTTTTCGCGTTTTCTTTATATATTTATTTTTATTTTTTTTTTAACGAACACTTTGGTTTTCACTTGCAAAATTTTTCTTAACTTTGCTATATTTTTTTCTTTTTTAATTTGGAATTTGAAATTTTCCTGCTGTTGTTGTTGTTGTTATTAGTGCACTTATATCCTTGTAATTTTTTGGTTGGTTTTTCGTTGAATTTTCTTTTTGAAAAATATTAATATATTTTATTAAAAAAAAATATATATATATAACAATTTGGTTTTCTTTATATAACAACTTTGAACACAATTGGAAATTAAAAATTTGTGAAAAATTTCATAAACAAAAAATAAAAGAAAGATTATATTAATCTATATTATACACTAAAAATCAATATAAAAATTAAGCTTTCTATATAAGAATTCTTTATTTATATATTGTAACGGTTATTCAAGAATTTTCCTATTACAATTTATGAAAAATATTTCAAAAAACCAAAAGAAATATAAAATAATATAAAAATTTGATAAATAAAAAATTGAAATTTGCATTCAAAAATTGTTTCTCAATTATTTATATATTAAAATTTGTACTATTTTTATTTTGATTCTATATTTATAATTGTCAAAGCCATTAAAAAAATTTAGAAGAAAAGAAAAGCAGAAAAAAGTATTTCAAAATTTGCTTATTAATTTTATGCGCCCACGCTCTCTCAATTCTTGCGCTTGCTCTCTCTCCCTATTACGCTCTATCTATCTCGCTTTCTCAAATGTCTTATTTTCCATGAATTCTAAAAAAAATACACACATTGACAGACATTTTTTGATTTTGAAGGATAGATTTCAAAATTCAAAAACTGTTTTGAAATATTAATATCAAAAAAAAATAGTCAAAATAATGTTCATAAACACAAACAGAAACTAAATTGTGACCAAGGGAGAGGGAGAGAGAGAGATAAAAAGAGATTGGAAAAAGTGGCAAAGTATCGTAATGAAAACGAAGTAGCAAGCCGAACAAACGAGTGACTGGCGAAAAGGCAAGCCGAAGCCAAAACCCAATGCCGAAGCAAAAGCTAAGAAGAAGCGAAATGCCGAAAAAAAATCATCGTGGAAATCCCGTATATCTAACACACACACACACAGGGCAAAGAAATTTATATAATTCGCTGCTGCTGCTGCTTCTTTTTGTTGTTGTTCTTGTTGTTGTTACTGTTGTTGTTGTTGTTGTTGTTGCTGTTGATGGTTTGGTTTGGTTTTGTTTGGTTGCTGCTGCTTCTTCTTCTGCTTGTTCTACTGCTTCAGTGTGGGTGGTACGTGTATTTGCGTCTGTGTGTGTGTGTTTGTGTGTGTGTGTGAAGTTACATGCTTTCCAAGTATGTGTGTTAACTGCAAGAAGTAAAATCTTCAATACCACAAACAAAAAAAAAAGAAACAGAACAAAATAAGTTAAACTATTTTATGCCCTGACAACCAACTTTCACTTTTTCATTATATTTGATTTAACGTTCTAACTGCGCACACACACCTAACGGTATTTGTATGAATGTATTGCTTTTTCTTTTTTTCTCTTTTCTTTTTTTTTTGGTGCGTTAGCTGGGTTTCTTATATAAGCTTTCGTTGGTCATACCGACTAACCAAGCAGACCAAAAAAAAAAAAAAACAAAACTGAAGAGAAAAGAAAAACTAAGAAATTTCGCCTAAATATAAATTATATAATAAAATTTGATGAAAAGCATAAAGCATATAATTGTTGTACCTATATAGAAATTGTTATATATTTTAGTATAATTTTTTTTTCGCGCAGCATCAGCGGCTGCTGCTGCTGCTGCTGGTTGCTGCTGCCGCTGCTGCTGGATGCTGCTTTTGGCTGCTGCTGCTGCCGTAACGTTTTCGTTTTCGCGTGTGGGCGGGGACACGGCAGGTTTGGTTGATTTTAGTATTTTAGACGGAGGGGAAGAGGTGGGGGACTAGTGTATGTGTGTGTATGATTGTGTGTGTGTGTGTGTATGTTTGTTGAGTGGGTTGGAGGGAGAGGGGGGAGTCGTTTTGTAGGCAGTGCTAGAGAGTTACGCTTGAGGCCTCTTATATCTTGATTTCTTCCTCTAATTTGTGATTTTCTTTTTCTTTCTTTTTATTTTGTTAGCACCAACAACAAAATGTTAGAGCACACATTTTTTCTTTTCTTTTCAATGAAATTAATTTTATTTCTTCTTTCTTTTAATTATATATTTTTTTTTATTTTTATTTGGGCCATTTTCATTATTTGTATACTTTCACTTTGGCATTTTTCATTTGAATTTCTTTTTCTTTCGATTTCGGTTTTGGTTGGGTTCTTTTTTGATGGGGTTTTTGCTGTAGGTTTTTCTTTCTTTCTTTTTTTTTTTGTTGGTTTGTTGGTTGGTTGGTTGGACGCGACGTTGCAGGATATTTTTAATACCGTACAATCCTGCTTCTTGCTGATGGCCCCAAACGGCACTGACTGTTCCTACAATTGCAGATGGCGCTTAACTGGAATAAGCTGCTGGCCCAAACCAAGCCACGACGACGACGACGACGACGACGACGACAACGAAAACGACTAGGACGAGGACGACAAGGACTACGAGGCGAAAGCAACATCGTGTGGCCAGCGAAAAATGTTACGAAGTTCAAACGATGAAGCCAGCTGACAACACACACAGAGAGAGCATTAAGTCAAAGCGCCATAGAAAGAGAGAGAGAGAAAGAGCGCGCCGCTGTGAGAGAGCAAAAAAGGCGTTCTCTCCAACTCTGTTAGCTTCCAGTCTATGTTAATGTTAATCTTCGGAACGGCGAATTCCACTAGAAACGGCGAAACCTACAGAAAAAAAGGATCTTAGCGCTTAACAGAGTTAAATTTCGAAATTTTTTGTCAAGTAAGAAAAATTACTTGCTGCAGGACACTTAATCACTAATGACAGTCTGAACAGAGAGAGACGGCAAGAAAGAGAGCGAGAGAGAGAAGAGTTCATAGACATAGTGAAGGGGAGCAAGAGTGTGCAGAGAAATGTCACTCAAAAGCCGCTCCATTATTTGAGTCTCAAAACTCCTTATTTTCGTTTTGTACGCGCATTTTTCGCATTATGGGGCGTTTTTTTTTCTTTTGCCATCTCTTCCTTTGTCTCACACTTGTCCTAAATGTGAAAATACCCTATATACATACATACATACATGTATACAATATAATGTTGTCGGATTAATCCTACTTGACGTGTTTTAGTTTCCTTTTCTTTGCCCACGCAGACAGTGCACAAAAAGGGAGAACAAAATTGTCGATGAATCTGGCAAATTATGTACTAGAAATGAAGAAGATTTATGAATGAATAATTCAATCGTTCTAATAAGCAAATAATCTTTAAGATCTAAATTAAGAAACGAGTTAAAGTCAATATAGTCGAATGATTACCCTTCTTTTTGGCTTGAAGCTTTAAAAAAACTATATATATATATATATACATTCAGTTCAATAGTCTGTACAATTGTATATCGATCATTTACTCTTCCCAGATCAATACCAAGTACTTGATATTACTTCATATTATTATTTTATTTTACAAAATTAGTCGAAAGAAAAATGTTGCTCAAAAAATTATGCTATATATATTACAACTTATCATCTATTGCAGATCATTGCATTTTTATTTTTCCTACTTCTGTTTTACTACAAAATTAATAAATTGTTGCACTAATATCTTTTGAGACGTTTTAGATTAAAGCGCTTGTATGCAACAGTGTTGTGAAATGCTTAAAAAAGTTGTTCAAATATCATTGAATTCCAAGTCTAACGTTAAGATTTTTTGCATAGTCTACTTTTCAGAGCAATTTCTACAATTTGAAGCAAAATATTGAAGTATTTGCTAATTTTCGTTTTTTGTCATTTAAACTAATTAATATTTAATGTAATATTTCTTGCTTTAACTTTAACCAACATAGTTTTTGCCTCTTTTCTTTGTCGCATATCAAAAATCTCACACACACACAGTGACAGATGAAAATTAGCAAATTTTCTGACAGGCAAAAACCCAAGGCCAGGCCGACCTTCATTAACAAAAACACGAAAAAGAGAAAAGAGGTACTCGAAGAGCATCAACTGAGATGAACTCAACTCAAGTCAAAGTCAACTCAACTGTTAGTAGTTGGTCCAGCACTTGAATTATTAACTTGTGACTAATTAACTTAAGTAACAGAGACTACAAATTAAATGGACACACACCAAAACAGAAGGACAAAAAAAAAAACCAAAAAAAAAAGAAGGGAAAGCAAATGAAAACGAAAGTGAAAGCCGATAGCCGAAAGCAGGCGACAAAGCAAAAATAATCGAGGGAAGAAAAAAACAACATAGCAAAAGGGCGAAAGCAAAAGCAAAATGAAATGATGAAAACGATGAAAATGAAAAGAATCCCACATAATTTGGGCTTGGAAAACCATTTTGCTTCAATTTATGCGCATTCCAAATCAATAACTGTGTGACACATGCAACCAGCAAGGACAACAAGGATACCCAAACACCAACACCAACAACAACACCAACACCCAACACAGCGGCGGCAGCAGCAGAAGTAGCAGCAAGCAAGAAGAGTGAAAGTGCTAAGATATGCCAAAGACGAAGAGGCGAAGACGGGCAGTAGTAGCAGATGACAGGCGGGATGTTGGCGGCGGAGGGAATATGTTGGTGTATGTGTCAAACTTATGCGGGCACGCACACACACGCACTTAATGTGGTATGTGTGTGTGTGTGTGCAGAAATTGATAAGAAACAAAATAACCCTGAAGAAAATTTTGCGGCGAAGAGCGGCAAATGGTAAAAGGCATGTGTGTTACTGTGTGAGTCTGCGTGTGAGTGTGTGCGTGTGTGTGTGTGTGTGTGTGTGTGTGTGTGTGTGTGTGTGTGCGTCTTGGTGTTCAAGAGAAAATGGAAAACAAAACCAAAAATGCCTGCACAAAATAAGAAAATGCCAACAACAACAGAAGCAGCAAAGATATAACTTTTAGAATATGTATATACACTCAAATAAATACTCTTTCGATATTTATATCTTTCAATTTCAAATTAAATTGAAATATTAGAAAATGTCTAAAGCTTTAGCTTGAATATAGATTCGGATTGAAATTTTGGAATAGTGCAAAATAGTAGTAAGCCCAAACAGACACAATATGAGGCCAGAAAATGTAAAATGGGGATAACTTTGTGCCCTGAAGTATGCACTAAACGCCCTAAGGTGTTCGCTTTTTGAGACATTTAAAGAAATATTGAATTAGCCTATGGATAAACGAGAATTCCTCGATTGAAACATTGATTTTATAGACAGTTATTAAGTCACAAGGCTTAGTTTGTTGTATGTCAATCATTCATACTCTTTTCACCCCTAAAACTAACCATACTAAAAGTCTAATACAAACAATTTGAAATGTTTTCGATTAACCAGATTTGAGAACTTTTTTAACAACAACCAACCATGAACAGGCTGTTTGAACAGCCATTAAGTTATTTTGCCGTACTTATACTTCAGCGCTAAAACTAATTGCGAATTATAACCAAAGTAAAAGAAATAAAGCGAAAAATCCACTCCGAAATTTACTCAATTTTTGCACTACACAATGGACTCATGGTAACTATCGATGATCTTGTCATACTTCATACAATATTAAATATTAAAATTAAACTATGTATATTACAATTGCTTGACACCTTTTTACTCTACCAATCAAAGTTGGTAGTCAAAATCCAAACTATAACCGCTATATACAATAAATAGGTATAAAGTGGTGGCATAACAATTGGCATAAAAGACATTAAAAGTTTCTCAATTTCTAAATAAACCCTTAAAGCTCTGATCCTAAGTTCTAAGATCTAAGTCTACAAAACTAAGAAGAAAAAAAGTATGCGAGAAATTGAAAATTTAGACCCAGAATTCAATTTGGGGGCACATTTTTAGTCTTTTATCTTGGCGCCGCTAAACGGGACCAATCAATTCTAAAGTATTATTTGTCGTGAAGTATAAAACAAAATAAATTCATTTCGCCATCGAATGAAACATTTTCAAAATTACCTATATATATTTCGACGTCTCGCAAGTTTTTTGCATCTGTTTTGGGGTTTTGGAACAAATATCAAGAATTCTTACAGTATGTTATAAGACATTTAAGATAAGGTATATGATATTATACGATATTTGTGTAAAGGAAAACATAAAATTCGTTGTCAGAAATATTTTCTTCTTTGTTGAATCGATAACTGAAAACCCTCTAGTTTAAAAATAAAGAAAATATTCAGCTTTATTAAGTAATTTATATGGACATTGTTTAATTTCAACATCTTGCTTACTATTTAAATTTCTTAGTTATATTTTCATATTGCAAGGTTTGCCTTATATTGTAAATTTTTAACATTTCTAATTTTTAAATTAATCATAATTCACTTTAATCAAGAACAACTACAAAAATCGTATGTAAAATAAGAACAATTATTTATTTTGTAAGTAAATATAATATCATATTCTGTTCTGATCGAACTCTACATGGGTCATTAATGCAAATAAAATGCTGCAATATTTAAAGTCACGACTAAATTATCAGCTATAGGTATATTTTGACTTTAAAGTAAAGCAAAGCAATCGCTTTATTTTCCAAATTTTCACAAACGATTGAGAACTTGTTTACGATTTTCCTCTAAACTGATAACATTTATATAAAGTTAAGGTCAAAGACTTAATCTCTTCATAGAATTTTATCAGGTGGCAACTCTGTGCATTATGCAAGAGTTGATCAAAGAAACTTTATTGATAGGGCATCATACATCAACTGAATTCTAAGAAATTCTATTACGAAGGCTGTAAGTATGCGTGTGCATGTGTGTGTGTGTATGTGTGTATATCCTTTGGACGCACCCAACAACAACCACAATGAAGAACAAGAGAAACTGGCGACAGACGACAACGACGGATAGCGACGAAGTCGCCTACCAAAAGCAAATGTCAAAAACAGGCCAAACACAGGAATAGGACAGGAACAGGACTTAGGTGGAAGACTTTGCACAGTTTGCTTCATCTCATATATTTGTTGTTGTTGTTGTTGTTATTTTTTTGTGCCAGATAACCGTTACAAGGACGTCGTTGTTGCCGCTTGCAATGAACGAAACGTAACGAAACGAATCGAAACGAAACGAAATGAAATGAAAGTGGGTAACGCAAGGAAAGCGGCAAGGATTTTGCGCAGTTGTAATAAATGCCCTGTCCCTCAGTTCCGTAGTTACCCAGTTCCCAGATACTAAGTCTTACTCCCAATCCCCCTCTACGCCCCTCCCTCTCCTTTTCCTCTAGGGCCATCACATCCTGGGACATCCCCACACATCCCCCACAAAGTCGCCGAGTCGTCCTTTTTTTGCTTTCTTGTGTGTGTGTGTGTGTGTGTGTGTGTGTGTTCTCTCACGCACCAGAAAGAAGAGGCAAAAGGCAAAGGTTTTGTGAATGAAATTTCGCGCAGGCACAAACACTGCAAGGCAAGGGGAAGGTAAAGGGCGGCAATGATATGGAAGGGGATGAGGGGGTGAGGGGTTGCCAGGAAGACAGCGGTAGAAAAGTCACGCGGCCAGCGTATGCACAGAGCAAAGGCAAACAATGCCGCCTGCTTTTTGGGTTCAAAGTGAAAGAAAGCATAGAACGAACCAAGAAAAAGAAAGAACAAAAAAGGAAAAACAAAATAAAATAAAATAATACACAATACTCCAAGTTGAGTTGCGGGCGTGGTAAGCGGTGGTTGGAAATTTTGCTGGAAGGCTACCAAAAAAGAAGGACAAAACATCTCACACACACACACACACAAAAGGAAACTAAACTAATGCCTAGCATTTATCGATAAAAGGCAAAAGACGACTATGTATGCGCCTATCCTCGACAGTTTTGTGGCTCTGCGTTGACCCACAAATGTTGCTGCTGCTGCTGCTGCTTCAGCCGCCGCCGCCTCTCCGATAATTGTGGCCATTTGGATGATGACAATGAAGAGATACTGTTAAATGCTGTCGCCCATAAAAAGGAGGAGAACCAAAACAAAAATCCAATGCAAATGGTTCAATTCAAAAATTAATATAAATACAAACATGACAAGCAAAAGTACCAAAACAGAAAAAAAGGTCCCAAAATGACTAGATTGTTATGAGTATGTGGCATGGGGTCAATGGGTTTTATTAACATTATGATATATTCTTATACATAAACATAATTCCAATCAAATTTCATTATTACAAATGGTTTAAACTTCAGTTAGGAGTCACAATACATAAATATAATATATGTATAGTTATTGAAATTTTCGCTGATTCAATTTAGCTTTAAATGCAATATTCATTTAATTCATTTAAAATTTCTATCAATCTGAGTAATCGTTTCTATTAATTATATTCGACTTCCTGAAATTTGTGTACAACAACACAATTTCAATCTGTATAACAAAATAAAATGAAGGAGTAAATATTTCAAAACATCAAAGTATTTTTCAAATCTTGAGTAGTTTTAGAATATGGAATGGAATATCGTTACATGAACCCAATATTTTTACAAATTTCAGTTTTTGGACGCAAAGGCCAAAAAATTGTGAAAAATTCATTCAAAAGAGCAAATAAAAGTGATAAAAGTCCTTGAGCTTTCAGCTCCCTGCAGTAATATTCTTTTGT
Organism: Drosophila willistoni; assembly: GCF_018902025.1. Classification (NCBI taxonomy): domain Eukaryota; kingdom Metazoa; phylum Arthropoda; class Insecta; order Diptera; family Drosophilidae; genus Drosophila; species Drosophila willistoni. The sequence continues at coordinate 5,025,322 of NW_025814048.1, forward strand.
CCTTAAAGCATCTATGGCAACTAATCTAACATAAGATATATATATAAGTTGTATATACTTAAAATGCTCACAAAATCTGCAAGTAAAACAAGTTATTTTAGTTCAGTTGATCTTACTTTTTATAATAATAAAAACTAATTTCGCCCCCAGGTCAACAATTAAGCAAAATTAGTTTTTGAATTTGGGATTTCATACGGCAAATAATAACAAATAAAACAACTTTGCAGAAGCATAGATAGAAACTTAAATTTCTATGCAATTTTTAGAGCAGTTAAATAAACTTTTATTCATATAAATTTAATAGTTTGTCGTTTGTTATTTGGTTTTTCACTTTTTGGAAGTGCAGTTTCTGCGTTTAATTGTTTTTACAATGCTTTCATGATGTAGAAGACTCAAAATTAATATATATATAATAATACAATCTTTTGTATTAATAGTCCTAAAAATAAGAAGTAACCTAGATTGGTTTGTACTTCTTCGAACTTTTGCGGAAACTCGAATAGACTTTGTCACTGACTTTTTAATTGTTTATGTAATTAAAATAAAAAAAAACACTTTTTCCTTTAAAAGTTTCCTCATATCTAGACCTCACAAGCAACGTATAAAAATGACTAAATTTAAGCACTTTTTGCCAAATATGTGTATTTTTTACATGCGACATTAAACTTGGTATTTAAAAATTTCAATATTTTTTCAACAATAGGCTTTACAATCACTGGAAATATACAAAAATTACTTTTTATACATTTTATAGTGTTTTAGACTAAAACTGTGGCATATAAACTGGCTATATACTTTAAACTAATGTGAAGCGCAAAACTTTAATAATTTTTGCTTAATATTATTGAAATTTAATTTTTATTTTTACAAAATTCTTTTGGGATAAGTATTTATGTTCAAATAGTTTTAACGAGATTTATAACAACAAGAATCTTATAAAGAAACGATCATTAGAAACGACAAAAGAAAACCAAACCTGGGTTTTAGCTGGCTTAGTCAATAAATCTTACTAATTTATAAGTTCTACCATCAGCAGACTTCGCTAAAAAAATCCACAGTTGTAATGGCCATACCATATTTTCAACGCTAAAAGTAGTTGGGAATTCAAACGACAAAACTGAGTTTTAGCCGGCTTAAGGTCAGTAAGTTTAGTAAGATTTATTGACCTCAAGCCAGCTAAAGCCCAGTTTTTTTATTGACTTTAAAAAGGTCGAAATCTAGACAAACGACAAAAGAAATTTTGTTTGCAATTGTTCGACTTTAGATTTAAATATTTTAAAATGGATTATGGATAAATTTTAGTTAAATTTTACGTATTCTTTATTAAATATGGTAAAATGTTAACTTAAGAGGTGTTCATAACTAATTCGGGTCCACTGATTGTGACTGTAAACTTGGTTTTTGTCCATCACATCCAGATTTTGTGAAATCAGGGGATCTGGGGCTGGAAAATAGTGACCAAAAAGTATACCATAGAAAGTTAACAATAAAAATGTTCAACTTTTTGTAACAGATTTTAGAATATACAGGATAGGTAGGTAATAAAAACTCTTGTTTTGCAATCATTACTTATAAACAGTTTGTTAGACGCAGAAGAAGATTCCTTTACTTCTTTCAAATTAAAAAGCAGACAATTCATGGAATCCCTATAGCATACTTTTTGGTTCAAATTTTAATCATTATAGCACCATATCCAAAGTATAAGATATTATGCATTGTTGCAAAGAAATAACTCTTTGATATTCTGTAAATTTCTGTTAAGTCATACCTAATATTAATAGGTTAAAATAATAACGTTTTAAGTAAAATGTGTAATAAAATATTGAAAATGGGATCATTTTGAATAATTTCAATCCATTTTTTTTTTCGAAATCCTGTCGTGATAAACAAAAACTAAGTACAGGGCCATGATCAGCACCCCTTAATTACAATAGGGGAACTTAAAACACTTTTTCATGACCTTAAAAATGTTTGTAATTAATATGCTGTACGAAATTCTTTTTATTTAATTCTCGTTCTAGCTTAGTTTCGGTTGAGCGGAAATCTGTAGTCAACAATTGAGGAAAGACTGTTTGCTGTCCCCTCAATATAGTTAACACTGTAAGTACATAGTACATGCATATACTAGGCATATCTGTTTATACATATGGGCAAATTCATTTCAAGCAGCTTACTCAAGTTGGTTGTTATTTTTTTTTGTTTTTTTGTTTTTTGTGGTTTTTAATCAAATTTTAGTCAGTATTTTTCAATTTTATGAACAATGTAGCGCATTCGAATGGCCGGCCCGTCCCCGCACCGCCCACCCATGCACCCCTCCTTGCCCACCCGCAGTTCATCCTGCTGCGCCATGGCACGTAAAATGTAAATTCCTATGCGTGTGTATGTGTATTAGTGTATATGTATATGTATATGTGGGCATTTCTCTGTGTGTGTGTGTGTGTGTGTGTTAGTGTTTGTTGTTGTTGGGTGATAAAGCCATAGATATGGCGTGGGTGCATGAGTGTGGATAATGGCTCGTCGCAAAGTCGAAACGCATACACAACCACACACACACACACACACACACATACAATGAGAGACTCTGGCAACGACAAACATTGAATGTCTGCCCAGGCACAGGCACACCCAAGCAGTACCCAACACTACCTCTCTCTCTCCCCTCTCAATCACTCACTCGCTCGCTCTCTCTCTCACACACACATATGTACGACTCACATAATAAGGTGCGATTTGTCTCGCGCATAAAACGAAATTTCCTGCACACACACACACACACACACAAGCACACACCGTGAGTAAAAAAGTAAACGACAGAATGTGATGAGAAGAGAGGGGGGCGGGGTGGGTGCTGAGAGAGTCGGTAGCTGGCCAACAATAGTCAACTGAGGATGCGGCCGTAACAGAGGGAAAAGAAAGACTTCGATTGCTTTGTTGCTTATGCGAAAGTGCTTGTGTGTGTGTGCCTCTGTGTAGGTGTGTGGGTGGACATCTTTGTAGGTTAAGGCTTATGTCAAAGCAGGAAAATGGGCGACAAAAGGCGTAAGACTACAACGACGACGACGACGACGACGACGATGACGACGGGCAAACTCGTTTGCCATAATTATTGCTTTTGTTGGTAGCGATGTCTTCCTATCTTCACCCATCGCCCATTCCCCCGTTAACCCTCTTTACCCACACCATCAACCTTTCCTCTCTCCATCTCCATCAACGCCGCCGCCATTCGACTGCCTGCCCCCCCTATAGCGCACCCTTGATTCCAATCCCCTGGCATTATTATTTTAACCGGAAATGTTCACATATGTGTATATATAAAAATATATATATGTATATTTCAGTATACATATGTGTTTGTGTGTGTGTGTGTGTACGTGTGTAAAATTTGTGAACTGCATGAACTTTTAGTGTTCCTTGCCGGCTTCTTTTCTCCAACATTTAGCAACACATTTTTTTATGACAAATATTATGTTAAAGATCCCAAAATGCATACATATCTGTATATATGTATATATATATGTATGTTCTCTGTATCAACATAAAAGTCAATCATTTTTCATTTCAATCTTTAACCTCGTCAACCCTGGACAGAAGGGTCATCTCATATGTTTTTTCCCCTTTTTTATTCTCTCCTTATTTCCTGACATGAATTGTGTAGGGAAATCTCCTAGAGATGAGCATAATACAATGAAAATTGCATGTGGATTAAAAGCAATAATTAGCATAATTTTCTACGAACTGACCTATAGAAATTATTATAACAACAAAACAATTATTATAATCTGCTTATTCTGTGCAGCTGAAGACAAGGCAAGTTATCTTTTCAGCCACTCCAGCTTAACTCCATATTGGCCTTTTCTTAATTAGCTTGCAACTGGCAACTGCAAGATATTTCTTCAATTATTGTTTATTTCTTTGTTTAAGACTTTCACTTACCTCAGGCTACTTTGTGGTTTAATTAAGTAGATTTGTCTAAACAACTCAACACATTTCCAAACAGCAAAATAATAATTAGGAAATTTAATATGTTCAATACAAATTGAACTTATTAATTATTGTCAGTTACACGTTGTATACAAATATAATTTATTTAACCCTATGATAGATTTGTACCTTGAATTAGTACAAATCTAATTATAGTCCAAATTCAATCAGAAATATCTTATTCGATGGAAAATTGCATTTACTTCGCTTTGTTGATTAGGAAAAATGTAATTTTTCGAAAAGAAGATTGCTCTAGTTATAGTACAGTGAAACGATGCCAAGTGAATAAGCCCCACAATAGATGTAAAATTCACAATTTGCTTTGGCCCAAAAACGATAATTGAGTTATTAACTGAGAGTTGTTGGTCTACAATTATTCTTAGTTATATGAGGACTACAACTTGTTGAAGTAATGATTGAGGTGAACTAGAAATTATGCAAATTTTGGTTTGATTCCCCTTAATCTTTGATTAAGACAAAAAGTGGAGATTTTCTTTATTTAAGTAAAGAAAAAATGCAGTCCAAGCAAAGATTGTAAAGTTTAAAAATCAAACACATAATTCTGAAGTCAACGCAATCAAAAAAATTCTTTGGGAATCAAGAATCTGTGACTTTTAATATTCAAAAGCAAAAATAGTGCCAAAAACTCAAATCTCCCCAATTTATATTCCATTTCTATTCATTCTCTATCTCTGTGAATCTCCCAACTTTAAAGAAAATTATTTGTTATTGCTTGCTTATTAATTTAAATATTTTGTACATTATTAAATAAAATATACAATCTAAAGAGGGTCTCCGACGGAGTCCGAAATTCATATATTGGGAAAAAACAAAAATCAAAAACTGAGTCGGTTTTATTTTGCACCTAGAGCCTAGAGAAAAATCAAAGGTATATAAAAAGGTAAATACTTATATATGATAAAATTCAAAAAGTTCTACAAAATCCAGATGAAAATTATTTAACAAATACAAGTTATAAAGATTTTGGATTAGATTGAAATTTTTTTTTATAGTTTTTGTAATACATTTAACGTGTATCAATAGCTCATTTCTTAATTCGGTTCTAAAATGTTAAAAATATAAATACTAAACAATAATATCTCAAAGATAACATCTTGCCTTAAGAAACTACTTGGAATATTCACTACTACTACTACATGTCTTATCCAAATATAAAAACGAACAAAAATACTGTACAACATGTCGTATGTGTTATATAAATATAACACTAAAATACACCTTTTCCTCGGTTCGCACAGTGCTCGTTTTACTTGATTTCAGTTTTTCTTTGTTTGATCAACAAAATCCTCTTTGAAATTCTGTTTGTTTTACGACAGAGAAACACATATATAGTAAATTACGGCAGTAGCGCAATCCTCGGGGTGTAAAATACGAAAATTTTTGCTCCCCAAAACATTATATTACCAGGTAGATTTCGATTTTCGTTGTCTTAAAGCGCAAAATGTCAGGTTAAAAAAAAAACGTTTAATTTGTTAAATTTTTTCGACTTACGCAGACAAAATTGTTAAGAAAATTTTAAGAGAATCGATTGATTAAAGTTAATAAGTGAATCTAATAATAAAGCATGTCGCTGCAGTGCATATAATCAAAAGACGAAAAATTTAACTCCAGCACTTTTTACTCTACATATTTCCGACTTATTTGTCAGACCATTTTAACAAACTTTGTGCTCAAAATGTATCGTTTAAATTCGCCCACACTTTTGAGTTTTCTCCTCGCCAATTCTGTAAATGTTCGAACTGACCAAGCCTATTGTTGATATTTGGCGCGGCTTTTGGTTGCAATTTATGTCCTGTTTGCTTTTACTGTTTTTACTTTTTATGCCCTCTATTGTGAAAAGGTATATAGACTACATTTAACCCTTAGAAAAAAGTAGATTTGTTATATTTGAAAGCAAATCCCATTTAATGCTTTGAATATTGATCTTCACCAATTCGGAAGGCTTATTAATTTTTAGGAATTATTATAATTAAACAAAAAAAAAATACTTGGTTAAATATTTCCTAACTTTTCATCCGATTGCTATTTTTAAAAATATTCAAAAATTTTCAAAAGGTTTGACTTAATTTTCAAAAACTTTTCCTTATGGAACCCGTTTTAAAGACTCGTTCGAACTTCATGTGTATTGAGGTGGAATAGAATACTTATTATTGAATTTTGAATGCCTTGGGAATACTAGGATTAAGTTTCAAGCTAGCACAAGATCTACGAAATTATAGTATCTCAAGCGAGTGATTTCAGGACAATTGTATGAGCATAAAAAGCTTTAAGTCAATTTTGGAAAAAGAATCTACTGAGTGCATCCTTTTCGAAATATTTTTCATTTATCCTTCCTTTTCCATAAATTTGAAGAAAATAGATTTTTATTAATGAAAAATGTTTTCTAATGACATTTTAAATGCTATATTTTTTCATGTATATAGATTACGGCGGGTTAAGTTGTATGGAGTCAAAAAATTAATCAAAATTAAAGTCTACGAAGAATTCTAAGAAAGTATTATCACCAAACATGGTGACTTACAATTAGATGAATTTCGAGCCCATACTGCTAAGAATAAAATTATTAAGACTTTGGATATATTTTTGCATATAACAAAAAGGTAAAACATAATGCATGTTTGACTGAAAAAAAGTTTTAAAAAGTTATCCCTTGGAAACTTGGAGTTCATTTAGGACTTTATGCTTCTTGGTGAAAGTTTCTTGGATTTCCTTATAAAATCTGGTCCACGATCATAGAAAATTGTTACATATATAAGTATTACTGTGGGATTGGGTCTGGCAACTCTGCTGAGCGGGGCGAATTGAGCTAAAGACGAGGCAGTCGAACCGAAAAGACGAAACGACGCAAAGCAGTAATTTCTACTAATTTCTAACTAAGCCTAATTAAAATAATCAAATAAATAGTTTTATGTTAAAATAAACTCAAATACTACAAATAAATATATTAAAGAAAACAAATTCCTACATTACATCTATAGAATAGTACATAGCTCAATAAATATTTGCCTATTTGTTGACTTCAAAACCTTACATATCCTTTTAAAGGGCATACATTTGTCGTAATACTTACGGATGTTAATTTATCTGGTTTTTACTTTTACTTCCACATTTTTTTTCCGTTTCCTTTTTATTTTTGTTAGGGTGTGGAAGACATTTCTCGGTGTTTTTTGTAATTGTTTTATTGCCACTCCACAGTCCACAGTGGGTTGAGTTGGCTGTTCATCTCCATCTCCAGGAGTAGACGTCAGACTGCTTTTCCTATTGCTAATGAGTTTAATGCTGCTGTAATCTGCTTACAGGAACATATAATTGAATCATAATACGTATACAGAAAAAATCAAAATAAAGAAACATGAAATTATGTCATTTGTCGACAACAAAAAAAGGGATTTAAAAATACACACACACATAAATATATATAAAAAAAAGTACTAGAGGAGTTGGTGGAGGGGGGTGTTCGGAGGGAAACACACCTAGAAAGTATTCCCCATTTTTATTGGCCAAGCCCAAGTGAAACTTAACGGAAAAGAAAATTACATCATGCTCGTCTCAATGGGTCGACATAATATTATTTTCTTCATCGTCGTCTACACTGGCTGTAGTGGCTCAATTTTTTTATTTATTTATTTTATGCCTACGCACATCTATGCCAAGGAGTGGAGCAATACGATAGAAAGGATGGGCGGTGGGTGGGCAGGCTAAGGCAAACGGAAAGGCAGTTTGACAGGTGTCGCCGACTCAACTGACTGACAGAGCCTGAGCACGGGCCAAGAGAAAAAGAGAGAGAGAGAGCTTGGATTGCTGCAAGGAATGGAGGGGTGATATGGAGGGGGAGTAGCCGACCCCGGGGTTGTCCTGGTGGCAACGGCAGCGGGTGGTGGTGGTGGCGGTGTATGAAAAATTGTAGCCTATTATTCTTTGTATTGTTTTATGTGTGTACGCGTGTGTATGTGTGTGTGTGTGTATATGGTGTGTGTGTGTGTTACACTTATTTTTGTTGTCTTTTAATAGACGGCGGGGGGGCAGCCAACGGCAAATATATATAACAAAGGCAATTTCTTTAACCTAGCCCCAGCCCAGCCCAGCCCAGCCGAGCCGAACCCAGCCCAAACCAGACCAGACCAGACCAAGCTCAGCTGGAGGGTGTTTTTATCCATCATCATCACCATCATTCCAATCAGTAGATAAATAACGCATAAAATGAGGTGCTTAATCGGGTTTTGTTGTTTTTTGAAGTGATGAAAGTGAAATCTCAAGTAACAACTTTATATTTGGTTATCATTTACAGCTGATTTGTTGTTGTTGTTGGAGGTGCTGGTGGTGTTGTTGTTGCTACTGGTAGTATTGGCAGTATTGGTGGGCGTGACAACATAAATTTTATCTTTAAATTGCACGCGTATACAAGTGATTTGTCAACATTATTGGCATGAATTGGATAGAGTAACATTAAATGATTGGCAGCTTGACTAAGAGCCATCAAATTGTTACAACTAAAATGAATGCGGTGCATGTATTTATATACCGCAACCATTATAAATAGGTATTACATATTTATATGACAACAAACTAACTGATATTAATATAAAAATTTCAAAAAATAGCCGTTATTTTAACTATAAACCGTGAGGAGTCGAGCTGTGCAAATATAATTTTTTTTTTTCCTTTTCCTTGTGTTAACAAATAACTGAAAAGTTACAGCTCCCTAGATGCCTACGAAAGAATATTTAGCAATTGTGTTGAAGTTGAAATAAATAATTCACTTCAACTTAAAAAATGTTCATTAGTTCATTATTTGGCTAAACCTTTATACGTTGTATAAAAATGACAAAATATAAAAATGATGAATAAGAATAAAAAGAAGAAGAAACAAAAAAAAAGAAAAAAAGAATTAAATAATTTTACAATGATTTTACAATTTCCAGTTTATTTTTTATTTCACTCATTTAAAATCAACGGGTTTTTGCAGTAAAAAAAATACCGCACATCTGTGGCGCCCTCTTGTGCGGTATTTTTAGTATTTTTACAGTTGCTCACACTGTTTTTGGCATTTCTTGGCTTTTGAGGCACAGCTTTTCATTGCTGTTTTTGTTGTTGTTTTGCGTGTAAATTTAAGAGAATTTCTTACAAGAAATTCTGTAATCAATGCACATTAAATAATAAGTAAATGAGTTAAATAACAACTAAATATCAAGGGTCGGAAAGAAGCCGCCGCCAACGCTCGCGACTTTGAAATATTTGTGTAAAAATCAGTATTAAATTGCTCCCACAACACATACCCAAGCCGAAAAAGTCAACTAAAAATAAAATATTTGATAACTACTATCATAAGCGCTGAATTAAATCAAATAAAAGGGAATTAAAGCGAAAGAGCTAGCCAAGAACTATAGAGAATCAAAGGTAAGATGGCCACAAAACAAATTCCATTTAGATGCAGATGAAGTGAAAAAAATTAAGTAGAAAAAAATGCAGAATGATCAAAACTTGTTGCTGGTTATTAAGATATTTGTTGGCACAAATGGACAATAGGATGTTTATTGATTTTGTTATCAGTTAGCGGTAAACACACGCCCCTTTTTTTGGGGTACCTGTCAACGCCACCATCCCGCCACCCTCCCTCGCTCGTTCTTTGTCGCTGACTCTATCTCGCTCGCACGCGTGCATCAAATTACGTTGTCTTTGCTCATATTATTAACAACAATAATTCAATAACAAAAACAAAACTGTATCACATATGGTTGCTTCTCCCTTGCCCCTCCTTGCCACTGCCACTGAACCCCTAAATTAATTTATTTAGCAAACATTTATATTTCAATGCTAATTGATTGCCTTGTTAAATGAAATGTTCTGCCCAATTTTTGATTTCTCTCTCTCTCTCTTTCTCTTCCTCTTTCGTTGTTTTGCTCTGCTCTGCTTCTTGATTAATTAATAAAATCAATAATTGCATTTGTTTTGTTTGTTTGTTTGTTTGCAGGTTAACAATGACCGTTAAGCTATCCTCCAGAGAATTGTCAATTTGCCACTTACTCTTATCGTATTGATAGATTGACAAAATGAAAGAAAAGAGCTGGCGGCATAAGCGTAAATAATTATTATTTGCCTTTTGATAAGCCACAAAAATAAATAAATTGAAATAAGCCAAGACGAAACAGCAGTAGTAAGAGGGAACGACCGCAACGCACCGCAATTAAACGATAAAATAAAGCAACAAATATCAAAAAATAACAACAAAAACAAAAAAGAAACTATAAATAAACATGCTAGGACGCACACAAAAGCTTTTATTGGGCATTGCAATCTTAATACTAGTCGATGTCGTCTGGGTCTCATCTAGTGAGCTAACCAAGGTAAGAGTATACAAACTTTCACATACACAAGTCACAGACAATAGTTAATATTTTAAATTATTTATTTGTCACAGTTTCTCTACAATGAGGCCAAATTTGATAAACCCTTCTTCTGCACATACTTCAAAACTTCAATGTTTAGCATCTATTTGCTCATCATTGGCATTGTGGCACCCTGGAAAGAGTCCTGCGATCGACAGAATGGCAATTATGCGGTAAAAACCTTAAACCTTTAGATTATATGGTTTTTGCTTTGGTCTTAAAGGAAAATTTATCCAGGCCTTGATATATAAATCTTAATTAGCAATTGAAGAACGGTTTTACTTAGTTATGAAAATGCTACTCTACTCCACAGCACCTGCTTCCTTTTAGATGTAAGCTGTAGCAGAGTCTTAGGCTATCTTCTTAGAATATTTAAAGGCTTTAGTATAGTTTTAAACTATAGTGTTGGGAAAAATTTTAACTAATTGCAATAGGAGCAGTTTTAGCATACCTTTTAAATCAGGAAAGTTTTTAAACGATTTGTTTTTAGAAAATACAATTAAAATATATTCCTAAAATTGGTACAACACTTTAAAGGCAATGATTTATAAGCAAATTAAGCTCCTAATTTATTTGAAAACCCTAATCAAAAGGAGAAATCAATTTGATTGGACCAATTTTTACGGAAACGACTTACCTCATTAATACTAATACAAAGTTTATAGACTTTTTTGCGTTAAAGTGAATATAATCTATGTATAAGTTCAAGATTATATTACTTTATGCATGCCAAATATATAAAGCTCACGTTTAGAATCTGTTAGCACTAACAATTGCCTACAATTTATAGTTTTTTAACTAAACTTATAATTTGAACCGAATTTAAGTGGCATATTTATTATATAGAAACTTTATAATGAAAACTATTTTAATTTTCAAACAAATTAACAAGTTTTTTTTGGGTTTAATTCGACTTTTTCAAGTTTAGCCTTATCTTTTAAATTCAAAGTTTTAATTTTTTAGATATTCTTGGTCTGTACAAAGGTTCAAGATCCATAAAGTGCATTAAAAAATTAAATTAATAACTTCAAAACCTAGTTTGGGGATACCCCTAAATAGAAAGAAAACTTTAGTATTTAGTACTTGGCAAAAGAGAGATTAAAAAACATTATTGTATCTAAATTAATTAACGAAAACAACTTATTTATTGTAAAGAAATGTGCTAAATATATATGCATTAATAATAGGGATATAAAAATCTACTGAACATGGTTGAAATCAAGTCGGAAATCAAAGAACTTTAACATACAAAAGATCTCTATATAGATTATATTTTGCTATAACTAATTACAATGCACTTTCCTTATGATCAATCGAAAATGATTTCATCTTTAAGGCTTTTCTATATACATTTCATATAATTGCCTATTAATTTGTTAAGTGGCATTTTATAAGTTTCCATATGCCTTTATGGCCGAGGCTATACATATCCGATTTGATTTAATGATTATAAATAAATGAAATAAATTAAGTTTATATATTTCTATTTTAGATGATGGAACAGAATGTTGATGATGAGAACTATTACTCCAATCAGGCAGCTTTGGTAAGTATTTCATTGAAATTATCTCCAAAAGAATGTTATTTAATTAGATCTTTCTCTCAGGGCGATCCCACCTATGTGCCCATACGTTCAGCTGCTAGGCTACATCAAATGCCGCCATCTAATACCCTATCCGGGACAGAGAGTGATGATTCGAGTGTGCGGAGTGTACGTTTTAGCAAATTGGCCGAGGTCAGAGAGATGTCCGCCCATGAAGCGACCGATGCTCTAATGGCCAGGCTTTCGTATGCAGCCAGTTTGCGTATAAAACGACAAAAGACACATCATAAAACGGCCAAGACAGCATTACTCTTTTGCTTGCTGTGGTTTGTGGCCAATTATTTCTTTCAATTGGCCTTGGGAATGGATGAGACGGCAATGATAACTTTAATCAGCTCTAGCTCATCGTTTTTCGTAATATTTCTGGCCGCAGTATTTCCATCAGCATCGGGGGATAAACTAACCATAAGCAAAATGATTGCTGTTGGTCTCAATATTGGTGGCATTATAGCCGTCACCATGAATGATCTGCATGACACGAAAATGTCCAGAGGCGTGATATTGGCCTTGTTTAGTGCATTTTTTTATGCCTCGTATTTGGTATTTGTGAAAAGGAAAAGCGATACAGAGGAAAAGGTGGATATACCTTTATTCTTTGGTAGGTCACAAGATATTTATTGACTTTACTCTAGAATTTTTTAATGAAAGGTTTAATTTTCTTGCAGGATTTGTGGGCCTTTGGAATCTCTTGTTGTTGTGGCCAATTTTCTTTATCTTGCATTTTACCAAAATTGAAATCTTTGAACTGCCCAGTCAGGGACAATTTGCTGTATTATTTCTTAATGGCTTTGTTGGCACCGTTTTGGCCGAGGCCTTGTGGTTATGGGGTTGTTTCTTAACCTCATCTCTCATTGGCACGTTGGCCATGTCGTTGCAAATTCCATTGGCCATAGTATTTGATGTATTGCTGAAACATAAACCATATTCGCCCATGTTCTATATGGGCTCTATTCCCATATTTATAGCTCTGATACTAGTAGCTCTACTAGCTCGCAATGATGATTCAGATCCACTGATGAAACTTTTGAAAATTCTATATAGAAAAGTTGTATGTGGCTGTCAAAAGGCCAACATAGTGAGGTAGGTTTTCTTTTGATTTCTTTCCAAAATTATTTATCTATTAACCTTTGTTCTCCTTTTTCTTTGCAGAGTGAACGACGACGAGCAACAGGAATCCCTTATAAGCAACAGTGTTGATTGAAGGATTTTATTATTATTTCATAACATTGCTCATTGCAACAAAAAAAAAACAAAAAGATTAAGAAAACAAAACTTGGCTGTTCACGACTTCGTTTCGAATCGTTCTTTGATCTTTACTTCATATAGGGACAACATAATTTACTATACTGCACAATTTATTTATCGTTTAGTTATTGATTATCTCTGCTCTTATGTTTTATTTATTTAGTTATATAAAAAAAAAGAAGAAGAAAAACTTAGATCTATATATGTATATTCCTAATTTTTGTAAATAGCTTTAGCTTTTAATGCTTATTCTATGTGATAGTCTTAGTTCTTAACCGCAAAAAAAAAAAAACATTAATATATTCATATTTATTGTGCTTTAGCCTGTATATGTATCTTGTTGATTCTACTGCAACCTCAATTACAAAATATTTAAACATTCATTTTGTCGAACAATAAGATATGCCTATTAAACGAATATATACATATATATATTTTGCTACAGTTGTAGCTTTACATGTTGTTGTTGAAAATGAAGATGGAGGAGGGAGCATGTTGCCAACATTTGAGTTTGAGTTGAGGTAGTTTACACCCTTCTACTAGGTTTTGGCTGTGTGCGTCCTTAAGTTACACAACAAACCCGCTGGAAAGGATCAATCAGAAAATTCGAATAAACTTATCCAAAGGGCATACAAATTACTTTCAATCAGAATCAAGTCAATAAAGACAATGGACCATGGATTCACTCAGAACAAATTTAAAGAACTCATTGAAATCCTAGGGCACTGGATTGATAGTATATCAAAAATTACCTAATTATTATTAGTATAGGAGAGTTGAACCCCGACTATCCGGGTTCACATTAACCGCACACCCCTTTTAACCGGGATGAATCTATCTATTGATGACAGCATCAATAATATTATTTAAAAAGTATGACAATTTCGCGATATTTTTTCAGTTGTTTATTGTTTACAAGCAAAAAGTAAAACGGCGAGTTCAACAATTCTTTCCACATAGAAGAACTTAAAAATAAATACATATATCCCAATTAAATCGATCTTCCGGTTGCTTCTCTGTGCCAGCGAGGGAGTAGATGAGGCATCAAGAGGCCAATGGTTAAATTGATTATGCTTACTAAGAAATACAAAGTGCTTATGCTAACAAATAGAAAATTAAGAATCAGTGTGTTCATGTGTGGGGGATTTGGTTACAAAATAGAGTATCCGAACCCGAATTCAATGAGCAATTTGCTCTGAAATGTGGAGGTGTTGGACACGTTGGTGAAAGGTACCTGTGACAACTCCATCCCGCTTTATTGGGTATGATACCAGTCATCATAGAGGCGTTCGATTTCATCATCCAAATCGAAATATAACATATCATCTAGATCGATGATAGATGTTGAAGCTGGATAGTTATTGACTTGGTAGGAGTTGCTGTTGCGGCCTTTGAAGTTACTGTTCCCAGTTCCTTTGCTAGAAGACAAGCCATGACTATTGCCTCCATAATGGGATGATACTTTGTTTCCTTTCTTGTTGTTACCTTTGTTCTTGCTTCCCTGAGGATAGTTGTTGACTTGGGAGTAGGATGTGCCCTGATCATTGTTGTTTCTTCGGTAGGAGTTGTCGTTACGGCCGTTGCGGCTTGAAGATGGGCCATGGCCAGTTTTCGCATAATTGGATGATTTACCCACGCTTGCCTGCGAATGATTGTTGTCCTGGGTGTGGGATGTTCCCATATCATTGCTGTTAGATTTGGTTCCCTTTTTATTCGGGTATATTGTAAGGCGTTTGGGGGTAGCGCCGGAGTAGGCAAGATCTACCGTTGTATGAGAGGCACATCCAGAAATTTCGCAATCGATCCCTAGAGCAGCAAATCCTTCGGTCACACTAAGTATATTCTTAAGTATTTTCTGGGGTTCAGTAAGCTCTGTCTGACTCATGATGAAAATCGGTCGTTAGCCGGTTAGAACTTATTTCAATCTCTGATCAGAGTCAGCAATGTTTTTGTGATTTTATGAGGATTTTTAGGTATTAGGTGGATCAGTTGGTAAATGTTCACAATAGTATCTGGAATAACAAAACAGGAGGAGAGTGAGTTTCACATCTGAGATGTGGGTCGAATGAGAGATAAAAGAGTTTTTGAGTCTTGGTTGGGACACTCCAAGTCTAATTTAAGTCCTTACCCGTGATTTAAGTCCTTATCTGTGATTTCTCATAAATTCGAACATTCGAATTGTATTTACTTACCATTGATCTCTTAAAATATATGTACCCAAATAAAATCCACAAGACAAATTAAGTGCACTCCTTGTGTGCTCTAATTGAAGACTGTCCCTCACATCCAGACATTGGTCTTATATATGTAAGATTTGGATCGTGATTGCCTTTTCCACAAGCAATGGAGTCCTATGTCATATATTCGGCGTCTCGTTATGACTATAAACAATTGTTCAAGTGTTTATGTTTACCAAGAAATAAAAAGTGCTGATGCTAACAAATAGAAACGCCGACTTTGCTATACTGTGCACCAAGTGAAAGAAATGTTTCAAACTCATAAGACCAAACATATGTACATACAAACATATGTGCATAAAAATCTTATGTATTAAGATAATAATATCTGGCAAGTTGGCGTCTCTTTAATAGTCTCAAGGAAAATCAGTTTATTTCATATCAAACAGTCGGATGGGGGCAAAGCCAAGATTAAACTTGATGTTGATAACGAATTTACTTTAAGCTTACATACATTTTGGTGATTTCAACATACCATTTCATCGTGTAGGTGCATGGTATAAAAAGTGAATTATGGCAACGGCTTAGAGCCCTTGATATGAATATTAGCCGGCGGACTGACGAGTCAGCGCCTTGCAGGGACGGATCTGAAAAAAAAAAATTGTGTGGGGGTCCATTAAAAAGTTTTTTTGCAAGTTTTTTGTGTAAAAAGTCTAATGCTTGCGAAAGAACGGCTTAGGAAATAACGAAGTTATTGATCAAAGTCACTGTTCACCACCGATTGTTCCTATGGGAGCTATATGATATAGTCACCCGATCTTGATCAAATTTGGCACAGTCGTTTGTTAGTGTTACAAATTCATAAATATTAAATTTCACAATACCTCACAAAATAACGATGTTTTTGAGAAAAGTCACTGTTCGTGACTTTGCTGTTTTTATGGGAGCTATATGATAAAGTGGTCTGATCCGGCTGAATCCTAGATATACAAACAGTGCAGTATATACAAGCCTACATAGAATTTCAGCTCTGTAGCTCCAACGGTCTAGAAGGAGATCGCGTCGATCCAGACGGACGGACATGGCTATTTGAACTCGTCTCGTCGTGCTGATCAAGAATATATATGTATACTTTATATGGTCGGAGACTGCTTCCTTCTATGCGTTGCACACTTCTGACCAAAATTAATATACCCTTTTTGCAAGGGTATAAAAATATCAAAGAAGCCAATTTCGGCTATTCCAAAGTTTATATGCCCTTGCAGTCCTTGGCAATAATATTTTACATGTTCAAAATACTTTTTCTGCAACTCAATTCATCTAAATACAAAAAAAAAACATTTAAATTATTACTTTTTTTACTACAATTTTTTTTCTTCTTCCCTCATTCCCTAAGCAACCACGGCACGCATACACATAGAGCTTATGAAGCGATGCGTCTGTGTGTGTGTGTGTGATCCGCTCTGCTCATTTCGACCAATCACGTAGTAGGCAGCAGGCAGCGCTGCCGGCAGTGCTTGAGCGGAGCCGATTTATATTGGCTGTAACTTGTGTTCTATTTATTCGTTCTGATTAAAATTTCGGGATCTGATGTTTTATGTCCAAAACTATCATATTATATTAAATTATATCATATTTCATAGGGTTACTCCAATTTCTTTACCTACATATTTTTTTTTCTATATCTATATGATATAGTGGTCCGATCCTGACAATTTTCATACTTATTCTTACCCGGGTTATAAGGACCTCAAATATCAATATTCATCCCAATAGCTCTTAAGACGGCTGAGTAAAACGCATACGCACCGACGGACGGGCATGGCTATATCGACTCAGCTTCTCATGCTGATCAAGAATATATATACTTTATGGGGTCAGAAACGTCTCGTTTTGTGCGTTACAAACAATTGACCAATTTTATAATACCTTCTACTAGGGTATAAAAAATGAGGCTTTCTCTTTCTAGAATCTTTTTTGCCATCTTAGAAAACGGTAAAAAAAAAAAAACAGCAAAGAGAGAAAGAAAATACTGGCGAATAGAACATTACAAAGTTTTCGGTGTAGAGTCGGATAGAGTCCATCTCTTTCAGTTTCGCTATACCCGGTCTTTTCAATCTACTTTGCAAGCCCATTAGTTGTGCACACGCACACATATGCAGTATGTGTATAATCAAGAGAACGGTTTCCAGCAATCATGTAGTTGGCTCATGATGAAATAAACTAGTATTGAGTGCGAGTGAGATGGTGATGCGATTGTTCTTGTCGCAAGTAAACGTGCACCGAAGTTAAGTGTACAGTTCGGAAAGCTTCGGCAGGCAGCGCTGTCGGCGTCATTGTTGCTGCGGCGAGAGGCAAAATTTTAAGGCGAATGTTCAATATTTTAGGGCGAATGCTCAAATTTTTAAGGCGAATGGGCCACATCAGACCGTCATTTCATTTTTTAATTTTGAAAGATCCGGACCATTTCATTTCAGCGACCGGATAAAAAACTAAGAAAATTACAAAATAGGATAAATTGTTGGCTCCTACAATTTAAACCATTTTAACCATTTCTGCAAAGCTTTCTAAAAATTCTTTTAAATAATGAAATAATTTATTAATAATTTAAATTTAAAAACATCTAGTCTGCCGGTTTCGTACTTAAAACGATTCCGATCCTTTTCAAACTTTATGAAAATAAATTTTTTCAGTAATTTGTTGGTTATTGTATTCAGATAATGACCCGTAATTATTGTCATGTCAGCTTTCGACGTTTTTTTTACAGGTGCGTTTGAACGAAAATCGGCCCCCAAATGCTGGGGGGTTAAAAAAAAAAAGGGGGCTAACCTGGTGACCACCACTGTAGAACACTCAATACCATGTTGGTCTATTGTGAGGGGCTTAAACTGGTGTGAAATACTGAGATATATGCAGAAGAACCAGGAATTGCCTGCTTTCCCTGGGGCGTGCCCATTTTTGCCTTTTTGGGAGGAGGCTGGCTCAATAGGGTTTCCACCTCGGTCACGCGAAAGTGGCCACATACGTTGCATGTGGCTGTGTAACGGCCCAGCATACAAAGCACCACACATGTCAAAAGATGTTTGACCCGGTTTGTAGTCTGTAGCCTGTAAAAAAATTTTAATGGAATGATATAGATGAGATGATGTGGTGATTTGAAAAATTTGCACAATTGGGCACAAAATCCCCGAGGTCAAGTATACGCCGAAAGTTTCAAATTGAACTTTTTTGCACATTCGGAACATGCCAAAATTTCACAAGTGCACCATTTTTATTGTTTTTTTTTTTATTTTTTTCCACATGAACAATTACTCTTAAATGCTAAAATGAAAACTAATTCTAATACCCCATCTAATACTAAATTATAATCACTAACCTTAATTATTTTTCTTGAAATATTAATTCGGTATGAGTACTTATTATCTAAAAAATCTAAAACTAAATTAAGTCTAAACAAAAGGTTTCTTCATACTTAATCTAAGCTTAGAGTTAACATTTTTCTTAAACATAAACTTAAACTTTATTCTGCACACAACTGGCTGTTGGAATCCTCATCCTGCAATTGGAAAAGAAATGTTAATTTGAAATACAATTGAATTTATATTTCATACAAACCTGGGTGTACGCCGTAGGATCTTGTATGCTTCCATCTGGCATTCTTCCCAGATCGACAGCCATCGTCCTGGCGGGTCGAACACTTGCAGAAGAAATAAAAAATTAATTCAATATTTAAATCTAAAAGTGAAAAAGAAGAAATAAAAAATTAATTCAATACTTAAGTCTAAAAGTGAAAAAGAAGAAATAAAAAATTAATTCAATACTTAAGTCTAAAAGTGAAAAAGAAGAAATAAAAAATTAATTCAATATTTAAATCTAAAAGTGAAAAAAGAAGAAATAAAAAATATTAATATTCTCCATAGAAGTGGCTGTTGGAATCCTCATCCTGCAATTGGGAAAGAAATGTTAATTAGAAATACAATTGAATTTATATTTCATACAAACCTGGGTGTACGCCATAGGATCTTGTATGCTTCCATCTGGCATTCTTCCCAGATCGACAGCCATCGTCCTTGCGGGTCGAACACTTGCAGCTCCAGACTGGGCCCTCTGCGCATTTTCGACAGCCATCGTCCTGGCGGGTCGAACACTTCCAGCTACGCATTTTCCGCGTACAGCACCCAATCGGTTGCGTCGGCCACCTCCTGTGACCCGACCAACCTCGCCCGCTTCTCCCGGATTTCGATCAGGCACCGGTCATTCCTCCCGCACTGCCTAGTGTGCAACAGCAATCTCTTCCTTCCCTTCGGCCGGACAACATTACACTTTTGGCAAGTGCTGTTGCTCCGGTCGAGGCAATCCGGGCCGTGGTCCACGAAGTCCCTCACGCATCTGAATTTACGTCCGCACAAGGCACAGATGTGCCTCTGGCTTATGAATATCCGGTATGTATCCGCAGGCACCTTGTATATCGGTGGTGCTGGAAACTGTCCCAAAGGGGCAACCACTTTCCGTGGTTCCGATATCACCGGTCCCAGTATAATAGGCTCCAGGATCACGGATTCCATGATCGCTGGATCCCCTGACACTGGATCCTGTGGCATTGGAACCTGCACCGACGGTTTCTGCCTTTGCCTTCCGCTCCTGTTGGAAGAAAGAAAAATTTGAAAAATTAGAATGGGAAACTTAAATGGAAACTTCGACTATGCCGAAGTTTTCATACCCTTGCAGTAATTTTGGAATTACGTTCACTGCAACGAACGGACAGACGGACATTATCGACTCAGCTTCTCAAGAATATATATTTTATGGGGTTGGAAATTTACGTACCTCCGAAAATTGAAGAAGTGCTTCTCTGTTGAAACTAATCTGCTCCCTCAGAGTCGCAACGGCACCCTCCGAAACTCCACGGAGCAATTCTATCACATTTGCAGCCTGGAAAAAGCACCAAAAATGAAACAGCTTACAATGTGAACTCTCGAAATACTTACATTGCCGTTAGCCTCCAGTGCCAGTGTCATAACCCGATTAGATTCCTCGGCCATCTGGAAAAAAAGATAGGAGTGTAGAAATAAAAAAAAAGATATAAATACAAGAAGAATTTATAAAATAACTTGCCTTTAAATTTGTGCGCAAAAAATTAACCGTTAACCGTTACAATTTTCGGTAACGCCGCAAGTTGCAATTTCAACTTCAACTTTCCAACGAAATTGGAATATTGGAATTGGAATTGAAATTCAATTTGTTTGTATATTTCATTTTCATTTTATTTTTTTCATTTTTTTGGACAACAACAAGTACTCTTAAATGCTAACAAAAACACTAATTCTAAAACCCCATCTAACACTAAATTATTATCACTTACATTTCTAATTTTTCCTAAATTAAAATATTCCCTAAAAGCGCTTAAAACTATTTTCCCAAACCCTTCTAATCTTATATTGGAAACATGCGACAAAGAGATGTGTCTGCTCTCGCCCAAGGATCCATATTTCCTGTTTGCTTCATGAATCCTTTGGACGAGAGCTCGCAAGGATTTCTTCTCCACACGGTAGTACTGCTGCAGGTCCGCTGGAACACCGAAATCGCAAATCTCTATTGCTGCGAGGTTTTCGATGTCCAGCGGCCTGAAGTATACCTGACACAATGTGTCATCCATGTGCCCGTCATGTTTGAGCATTACTTCATTGAAATGAAAGTAATCCCAAACAAATGGGACTTTTCCGTTAGTAGTTAGGAAATAATTTCGCACTCTCACATTAATCGGATTGCCGTCAACAACAAAGCAAACCAAATTAGTTGATATGTGCATTTTTTATAAAACTCCATATTTCTTTAATAATATCAATTATTGTTTCTGCCGCCATAAATTTATCCTTGGTAATCATCAGGTTCATGTAGATTATAGTTCTCTTGGAACCACCGAGGGACACGGCCATCATAGTCAACATTTTAACTATATCACCGCTCCTGGCTTTTTTTGACGGGGTTCCGGCTTCCTCGTTACCCTTTCCGGGATTAATTCGTACCTGAAATATTTAAAAAGTATTATTAATATAATGTTTAGACACTTTCCGAAGTCTCTCCAACTTACCAGGGGCGGCAAAAATAGCTCATCGATGCTAATGAAAAAAGGCTTCCTAGGAAAATGTCCAGCGAATTGAAATTTTCTATGATCCTTTCCTTGGCATTATTGGGGAATTTGCGGCAATATTCCCCCAATTCTGTAATTCCCTCGACAATTTTCTCATCCGGAATCCATTCCAGAATTTCAATTTCCTTTGCAGATACGTTGAATTTTAAATTTGCCATTTTTTTGTGGTTGCTGGTTGTTTTCTTGTAGTTGTTATTTAATTTTTCTTTTGATTTTTGACATTTGTATCAATGTCAAAAAGCCCGTCTTTTATTTTCGTTTTATTTGAAATTCAAATTAACTCCCATCTCAATTGCCCTCCCTTTCCCTTTTGTTACAATTTCAAATTAACTCCCATCCCTATTATTTCCCCTCCAATGAAGACGGAAACAAAGATGAATTGCAAACTTGAAAATTGTAAATTTGACGAGGGACTCAAACTTTTCGTTTGTTTTCAAAGAAACGTTTTATTTATTTAAAGCATTCTCAGGCAACATCGCCAATCTCAGAAGAAGTGAAAAACAAAAAATGTTTAGTGAATACATTGAAAATTTCTCAAATTTAATCAAACATTTTCCAAATAGCAGGCAGTGGCAGCCCAGGTGTTAAACAAGCAAAGAAGAAAGCACAACGCCAGGATTTACATTACAATATTTGGCAGTGCCTGTTCCTGGATCACTTTTCATCATCTTTTAGACCTACCAGGGGGGGCAAAAAAAGCTCGTCGATGCTTATAAAAAAAGGCCTCATTTAAGAAGACCTCCATAGAGTTGAAATTTTCCAAATTCTTTGTTTAACCATCCTGTCGAATTTGCAGGAATATTGCTCGAATTCCGCGATTCCAGCCTGAATTTTGGGCTGGGGAATCCTTTTGAAACTAGAAATTTCTGTAGGTGATACATCTAATTTTAGGCTTGCCATTTCTCTTGCTTTTTTAATTATGAATTTTCCTTTACTTCATATTTATTGTTATCAATTTCAAAAAGCCCCACTTTTATCTCCCTTTTATTTGAATTTCAATTTTACTCCCATCTCAATTAGAATCAATTTTCTCCCACCTCAATTGGTTTTTTTTTTCTCCATCGGCGAACACCACATGGTCGGCCGTTTTCTTTGCTGGTAAATTCTTAGTTTGAAAAGTACTGAAAACTAGATGCAACTTCAAAACTTTATATGTTCAAACTTTTATTTGTAATCAATGTGTTTCTAAAACCAGTTTATTTTAAATAAAACGAATCTCTGATTGATTAAGTTGAAAACCGAATAAAGCCAAATTTAGGACTCAATCAACAATTCGCATGTGATATAACAACACAACAACCGATGTGTCTAATTTAAATATAAATATTAAGATAGGGCAAGAATGATTGGTACCATATTTATCAATTTGACAACAAGTTCAAATTTCATTCCTAATGTGTTAAGAGAAAATTTCTCTCTCTCTATGAAGTACTAAGGCCAACTTCAAATTAGATCAAATACATCGGTTTCAAATGCGTAATACAGTCCCATATAGTAAACTGATCGGAGGAAAATTAAACCTGTCGAAAGAAAATCAATTAGGTTTATTCAGGCAAATTTCCGATCATTCCCACTGTATTCTAAGCTCAGAATTCTATACAAACATACACAGATGTATTTATTAAGGACAAGCATTGGAAAAAAAAGAACATAGCCACTTTTTAAAAGAGTATTAAAACGGCCCTTAGAGAAGTCTATGTTCTTTGAGTCAAATGCAGATCCAACCCTGTTGAACGTAAGCCTACTTCAAATGAAGTAAGTAAGTCGTATCGCCGACTTAGGTATACCATACACCAGTGAAGCAAATATTTCAAATTTATTGAACAAATGCATTTTCACATGCTTTTTACAAGCGTGTCTCGCTCACTCAGGCATAAGAGCACCCTAGCGCCCCCACCAGCCAACGGCTAACTCCGGCCTTATGGAAAAACGTTTATATTCCTAACTCGACTTTTTTTGTCCGATTTTAATCAAATTTGTTATTTTGCTGGATATTGGTATCAAATTTAAGTATGCCAAATTTGATTACATAACGTAGAAAAATACGGAAGATAATTGAGTTCTTTTAAATTACGGGGCGAAAAGAGGCAAAATACACATACATAATGTGCGAATTTACTAGGCAAATATGATGTCTCTAGCTAGTATTGTTTGTTTTTTTAATTGCGAGGGCCGAAAGGGGGCGTGGCAAAAATTTGAAATAAACTTGATCACTACAAGACTCTACATACCAAATTTGGTGGCTTTAGCTAGGTGTTCATATGGACAGACGGACAAGGCTAGATCGACTCGGCTGTTGATCCTGATCAAGAATCTATATACTTTATGGGGTCGGAGAAGCTTCCTTCTGCCTGTTACATACATTTTGGCGACTTTAATATACCATTTCATCCTATAAAAATTTAATTTTGAGTATTTTACTTTTTGTGAACATTTTTTGCTTTTCAATTATAAGCTAAGTAGCAATCAGAGCCTTGGAGAAAACTTAAACAATTTCAGATTAAAATGAAAACGCAGATCTCGCGTCTGGTCCTCCTTTAGAGAAGTCGGGGTCTGTCAAACAAAGTCGCCGATGTATGTACGTATAGCTATCTAGAATTCTCAAGCTCTATTTTGAGAAGCAACGAGAATATCGCGACGTTTACTTTTTGGAAAATTTGGCATTTATGATGAATATAAATTACACAAAAATACTCGCAAATAACTCGCAAAAATCATTTTAAAACGCTAACAAAACACAACATTTAAACATTTAAAAAAGGAGAACCGAGTTTGGAACCAGCGACCCTAAAGCGACTTGCT
Organism: Drosophila willistoni; assembly: GCF_018902025.1. Classification (NCBI taxonomy): domain Eukaryota; kingdom Metazoa; phylum Arthropoda; class Insecta; order Diptera; family Drosophilidae; genus Drosophila; species Drosophila willistoni. Next base: position 5,049,688 of record NW_025814048.1, read on the forward strand.
TATCGCAAGTGGCTGCTGAACAATGTTATAAACAAATTTCATAAATAAACTTAAAAAATATTAAAGGAGCTAACTCAGCTAAAAGAATTTCCTCTGTTTTTCAATTGAGAGCGTTAGAGATATTTGCAGAGATAGAAGGATGGCTATATTAACTGGGCATATCATTCTGATCAAGATACGTTGAGAACTTCTTGCTTTTCTTAGAAGGGTATACAAATAAATGCCATGTGAGACAATAGGCTAACTAGGACTACATTCCACAAACCGGCATTTTGAAGGTCATAAAGAAGTTTAATAAGTGTCACATAGAAATTGAAGGATGCTGATCACGACCGTGTACTTAGTTTTTATCCATTCCGTCAGGTTTTTAGTCCAAATTATTAAATTAATGTTTATGTATGTATTTATTTTGTAGCATATCAATTTATTTTCCGCCTCGAGGTAAAAAAATAAAAATAAATATTTTTATATATTTTTTTTTATGAGCTCTTTATTATTATTAATTTAGACCAGTTTGACCAATTTTTGATTAATTATCCATTAACAAAATACTTATCCAACCTTATACATACAAATCGTTCGTTATATAACTTAGCAGTTAATATATTTGTTGCATAAACATTTAACTTTTTACAGTTTCATAGTTATAAGAAAAATAGTAACTTACACAAGTATCCTTAATTTAAATTATTTTACTAAAAACATTAATTAAATAATTATTTCAAGTTTCCAATGCACAATGGTAAAAAACCAAAAGATATATTTTTGATACTCTATACTCTATTATGCGGACGTTAATTTAAATATCGATTTAAAATCGCAAACCCGATAAATCAAAGCGCTAATGGGCTAGAGATGAATAGAGATGCCAATTTAGCTATTTTCCTACTAGATCTAGTAGGTTGCAACAGGGAAATGCGGGATAAATTGTGAAATAGCGGCTAGCGGGAATTATACCTATTTATCAAGAAAAACAAACTTAACTTTATATTTTGAAACATCTAGTAACTTCGTGTATTTTTATGCACTATGATGCCACATTTTCATACGAATAGTATTTTTTCATTTGAATGGCAAAAAAACATCGATAAGCGAAATTAAATGTTAATTTACACATTTGATGTGAAACATTTTCACAATTTTTAAAGCGCGAGCAAAAGTTGAAAGTTTACGCTGACATGGTCGAACGCAAAGGGTTTTAGTCAAATGAATATTGTCAAAACGAAGCAAAGAAATAGTACGGCTAATACAACTTTGAACGTCATTTTACATATAAGGAAATGCTTGTTTTTTACAAAATTGTTAATTACAAGAAAAATGCTGGCACGATTACAAATTACCAGCATCATGTTTGAGAAAGATAGGGACCAATGAAACCTACATAAACCAAGATGATGAAGATAAAGTCATTGATGAAATCATACAAAATATTGAAATAAACGAAAAAAAAAAATATTTGCCTTTTTTTTTTTAGCTACGAAAAAATATTTCTAGCTATTTCTAGCTTTTGTCAAAGGCTGATTTAGCGTTTTGATGCAACGCAATTTTGGCAGCACTGATTGTGGCTAAGCAATCAAAAAATCAAGACGAATTGGAGCGGGTTTATTTTCTCTTCACGGCAAAAATTGTTCGCTTTACGGCGAATATTCTCTCTTAAGAGAGCAAAATGTGCGAACATGTTGCAGTTGGGCATCGGTTGGAGTTCGGCTCATCTGTTGCGGTTCGCTGCGGTTCGCCTCATCTGTTGCGGTTCGCCTCATCGGTTCGAAGTTCGATGCTTTTTTTCGCTCGGTTCGGTTCGGTGTGGTTCGGAAAGGGTATTCGATACATCGCCATCGAAATCGATCTATCGCACTTTATAAATTCCATCGATACTATCGATGGAGCCATCGATGGATTTCCCAGCTCTAAGAGACAAGGCGAAATCAAAAAATCAAGACGAATCGTTGCGAGGGCTTATTTTTTTCCGTTATTCGCTGTCAAATATTCAAACGATGAAGTTGCTAACCGCTTTGTGCGCTCTCGGCCTGGCCGGCATTGTCTTGGCTGATGATAGTAAAGGACCCAAAGTGACCGACAAGGTATACACACACACACACACACACCCACACACGTACAGATACACAATAGGCAAAGCGTTGGTGGTATACATACAGATGCAAACACAGACAGCCGCCATTTGCCCCCCCTCTGTTCCCTTTATGACGTTTTGATTTATGTGTTATTTATTTTAATTCCGTTTGATGACGTATGTCTGGTAGGTGTTCTTTGACATCACAATTGGCGGTGAATCGGCGGGACGCATTGAGATTGGTCTATTCGGCAAGACGGTGGAGAAGACGGTGAGGAACTTCAAGGAGTTGGCCGAGAAGCCTCAAGGAGAGGGGTAAGTGAAATAGATTAACCGTGCAATTGAATACAATTGCAATGAGTGCGAAAGAGAGGCGGCTAGACCAAGATTTATAGGTTAGATAATTCAAGACGCTTCAATAATAAACTACGTGGCCTTTTGCTATGGGAAATTGTTTAACAAAAGCAACAAATTAATGTAAATTCGTTTGTGCAAATTCAATTAAAGTGTTTACTAATTTATTTATTCCCTGTTGCTGTTTTGCTCTTTTCTTTGTGTGTCTAGTTACAAGGGCAGCAAGTTCCATCGCATCATCAAGGACTTTATGATCCAGGGTGGAGATTTCACCAAAGGCGATGGCACTGGCGGTCGGTCCATCTATGGTGAACGCTTCGAAGATGAGAACTTCAAGCTGAAGCACTATGGCTCCGGTTGGTTGAGCATGGCCAATGCTGGCAAGGACACCAATGGTTCACAATTCTTTATTACCACCAAGCAGACCAGCTGGTTGGATGGTCGTCATGTCGTCTTTGGCAAAATTCTGTCCGGCATGGATGTGGTGCGCAAAATTGAATCGTCTGCCACCGATGCCCGTGATCGTCCTGTCAAGGATGTGGTCATTGCCAACAGCGGATCTCTGCCAGTACCAGAACCATTCTCCGTCTCCAAGACTGATGCCACTGAATAAACGTAAACACACACAGAGATTGGAAGAACTCCAAACAGAATTTTAATAATAAATAAAAATCATCAAGCAATGAAAACAAAAAGTTGATTTTGCATTTAAAAACCACACACATTTTTGCTTATTAAGAGATTTGTTCTTTTTTTCCATTCTTAGATCTTACGTTTGCTCAACTATATTCTATCATAAATATATATATTAATAAATACAAATAACTACTACTTTTTGTGATAAACATCAGAGAGTTTGCATTTCCAGTTTATGTTGCGGAGGGGGTTAAAAGGTTCAGTGAACCGGTTTCTTACCTTCTACCCTAGTATGTGTGTGTTGTGGGTGTGTGTGTAAGCCGCTTTCTTCTCGCTTCTTTTGTATGGAAAACCCGTTTTATTTCTTTGTTGCTAATTCTTCTTTGCTCCCTTTTCTTTCATTTTATTATTATTCTTTGGCTTTTTTTACATCCCGCTTTCATATTATCGACAGATTGACAAGTTCTTGTCCCACTTTCTTATACCCTACCCCTAAAATGGGGGACCATTTGGTTCAATGACTATAATTGTAGTCTCTGTTTTGTAAATTCCTTATCAAACTTTATAAAACGGAAAGTAAATTGATGTGGTAAAACGCGAGATTAGTTTCAGTTGGAGCTCATTACTTCAACACTAATAAATACGATCCTCTCATAATCTTCAGTTTCTAAAACTCAAATCACATCGGATCACTACCTAATTTCCAAAATATATATACATACTTGTACATGAACAGATTTTTCGTCAATTTTGATCCCTTTCTTTCCCATTAGGTTAAACTTTAAGGCAGCAGCCTTAGACTATAATTTTCTTATGACTATATTTATTTCTATAAATCACAAAACTAATAAACCTCAAGTATAATTAATTTTAAAGTAAAAAAAAAAAAAATACTTTTTGTACTTTTTTGTAATAAGTTAATATTTTTATTAAATTGATGTTATTATAAGATTACTAAACAATTCTTCAATATTTTCGACAAATATTTTACAAAAGTAAAATTTATTGAAGGTTTTTTTAAAATGAATTTTGATAAAAAGCCCCGAAATTAGGACCCCGCAATAAAAACAAAGAAACATTTTCAAAATTTGTAAAAAAAACTTGTACGCCTTTGGGCCCTAAGAAAAAGTTTTAGATCTAGTAAAACTAAGATAAACTGTATACCACAAATTTTCAATTTGACTCCAGGTTCCAATTTAAAACCAATCGAAAAACTCACTTTTGTATGTATTTAATTGGTCTTCCTGATGGTATTTGTGCCTTATATGTGTTAAGAATACTTTAACCTATAAGTTAAGTTTGAAAAAGTAATGATTTGTAATAAATTATAAGTTGATAAATGAATTTGTGTGACTTTTATCATTTTGCAAAAAATTACTTGACAAACTGTATATATGAACATGTATTTTTAAAGGAAACCCAAGCTGTTTATTTTCAACAATCCATTAATTTAGTGCACGATGTAAATAAACAATTTCTCTCAATATTTGAAGTACAAACAAAACGCACAAAGAAGTTTACTCTTAATAGAAACAACTGTAAGGGTATTGAAACTTCTTTACAGCTCAAAATATTTACAAATCCATCTGGTTTTTGCATTCTGTTTGACATGTTTACGGTAATTATTTATATACATATTTGTCTGCGATCTTGACAAAACGAAAACAGCTGCTAAATTAATTCGGCTAACTTTACTTAAATCAAGGCGTAGTGAAGTTTAAATAGGCAAAATCAAAATATACAAACATAAAGAATAATAAGTTTTTTCTGTTATAAAATCTATTTTCAGAATTATAAGAGAAAGTTTGCAATGTTCTTGCCATTTTGTAAATCTAAACTACCTACTTTTTTTGGACATAAAACAAAGAGAACTTTATAAAGTTGGCTAGGTTTTAATTGTACTTTGGATTTGCTAAAAAATTGGAATATTTGAATGGTTTAATACCATTTTTTAAGACTTAGAAGTCGTAGAACTAGAAAACGCCAAGATATATAGTTATGTAAATCTTTCAAAGGGAAGAAAATTTGTCCTTCCACAATTGTTTTTTTTTACTTTAATTTATTACTTTCATTATCTCACATTAAAAACTTGTAGACCTACAAATTATCACGCCGAAATGTCTGCATTGCTGTCCCAAAATTTAGTTCTAAAAAAGTAAGAAAAACATGGAAATATCTTTAACAAGCTCGAAATAAGCATAAACAAAATTATTGTTTTAACTTTTTGTAAATTTTAATTAATATTGATTACTTAAAAGTCGACTTTAAGTTACCCTATAATATAAGGGGGCGAATCTTGAAATAAAAATTATAAATTCTCAAATTTTGGCGTTCAAGTTCAGTTATTAAATGCGAGGTGTGCTTAAAAGATTCGGAATTTCTAAAACTAGAGATTCGTTGTAAAATATTCATATATGTACGTGCTAACCGGAGGCCCTTTCATATAAGTTTGTATTGGGACCAACCAATCACTCATCGAACTTTAGTCGCTATAACCGGACGGACGTTATAAGCGGAGTCGTTATAGCCGGATTCCACTGTATTTAGTATAGTTCAAACTAATACCTAAGTTTGATTTATATATATTTAAAATATATGTAAGTTAATTAAAAATTTAAGTGAAATGATACTCTATCATGTTAGTGATTCGCTTGAAGATTTTGGTATTCTGTGTTTTCTTGTTGCCCTCAATTATGAAGCCCAAAGAATAAAGTAAAGTAAAAAAGTATGAAAAGAATTAAAGAACGACAACATATATGCAACTTTATGTGAAATTTCAAGGTTTTGTCATTGCTTTCTTTGGCTTGGAGTACAATCATGTCTTGTCACAAGGCCGTACAAATTTATGAAGCCGAAAAAGCAAAAATCATCTTGCATACATAAATATAGAAATATATAATTCATTGATATAACTTGTTATACCGATTTGTCCGTTTTAAAATGATTTATAGCCTTTTTTTTACCAAACACTCCTTACCCTTCTTTCCTTTATTTCCTTAAAAGTATTCGTTTGGAAATCGTTATAAACAATTTGTTGCCGAATGGGTTTATGTGCAATTAAAGGTTCAAGACTTTTTTTGTTAACTTTCATCGACTAGGTAAAATTTATTTCGCTTCTCTCATATTTTCAACCACTTTAGTTTATTATTACTTATAGAAAACAAAAAAAAATCTCAGCAATACATCAAAAAATAAATATACCCAATTCAATTCATGTCGATCTGCATTATATACGTAGGTACTTCCATTTAACAACTTTATTTCATATTAATTGTTCATGAAAGGTCTGATCTGAAGCATAATCCAAAATATCTCGTCAACTTGAAAAAACGTAACCCTATTACAAACAAGTAAGAAAAGTTTTAAATTTAATTATTTTATTAGTTTATTTGTTTTTTACTTTCAACTTAAATTTATGAATTAGGTTCCCAATTTATACAAATGAAATCAAAAATGTTAGTCATCAAATCTCACATAAATGGAATTGCTTTAAAATCTGCTCTCGTCTCCCTTAACTTTTCAATTGTATAAAGTGGTTTTTAATGAATTGTGCATTGTGAGAAAAATATAAGAAAAGAAGAAGAAAGTTTTATTCTTGGAAGTTTCCAATTGCCGACATTTTCAATGCATTTTAAGAGCGTGTTCCAGCGACTCTTTTGTCTCGCCAAAAAGGGGAAAACGATCTTTAATATTGAAGGAATTATTTTCTGTCTGTGTCAGTGCAATTGAACCCCCTTCCCACTCACATTTCCATTCTCAGTTTCATTTCTAGATGTATGTATGTATATAAGACAGGGGCACATTTAGGGTGATCTTTAGTGGGGCCCCAGCTTGAGATACTTATAGATAACCAAGGAGAAGGAAATGAATAAAGAAATGATGTTTGACGCCTTGTAAAATGATTCGTCGTCATCACCCCCCGAATCCGCCCCTGTATGTATCTGTGATGTTATGTTTATGTGCCACACATTCTACATGTGTTCCAATAAACCGCAGCCACAATTCTCAATTCTCTGGACGAATGCTCCCGACACATTGAAGATTATTTTTTGTTTTTGTTTTTTTTTTTTCCGAGAGGAATTATAATCAGTTTATGTTGAGTGTTCAGTTTGTGTTGAACTGCTGGAGCTAGTGGAAAATCTCTGTCTTCTCCGGAAGAAGTTAAAAATTCGATTTAGGTTTTAGGGAAAAGATTTAACTTTCAATATGGTGAGATTTTCTTTTGAGGAAGCTGCGACACTTGATAAGAATCTAAAAACAGAGGATGATGTGTTCTTTATGGACTACAGTGGAGCATCGCTAACGGCAATTCTTTTTTTTTGTTTGCAGCCACGTTTAGTGGAATTTGGTCTATTTTTGATTTTATTCGTTTCCTGTCAGCAATTTGCAAAGGGGGCAAAAATTCTCTTACTCTTTCCACATGCCAGTGAAAGTCATTTTGCGGTGATGAGGACTTTGGTCACGGAACTGGCCACAAGGGAACATAATGTAAGTCATTTTGAGGAGTTTCCGCATAGGAAGTAATCTTTAAATGGTTAAAATTTCATTTACCAGGTAACCTTATATACAAGTCATGGCCTTCATGAGCAATTGGAGACGGTCACAGAGCATATTATCCCAGAATATCCATTCTGGAGCAAATGTAAGTGACATGACAAAGACCAAGGAAATCTAGTAACTAATCTTTAGTCCTTTAAAGTGCAAGAACATGCAGCACCTAAGGGCAAACTCGAAGATCTTGCCAAATTACCATTGGAAAAGTTACGCAAATCCTTGGCTCATGTGGGAGCCGCCTCTTTGGATCATTTTCTTGGTCAAAAGAAATTGCAAACATTACTAAAACTCTCCTACATGGATTTTGATTATGATCTGATCATTGTGGATTACTTTTATAGCGAAGCATTGTTAGCTTTGGGTTTTATGCAACAAAAGCCAGTAATGGGTATAGTTAGTTCCGATTTCGGACAATATATGGAGGCTGTGCAAGAGTCATTGGTGCCCACGGGATGTTCACCCATTGATTTTGAAAACTATTCACCCCATTGGGATTTCCTGGAGAGATTGGGAAATATACGAGAGTGCATTGCCCGGCGAAAGGATTTCGAAAGGGAACACTATGGAGCCCAAGAGAAACTAATTGAAAAACATTTCAAAGGTAAAAAGAACTTTTAAATGGAACATCTGTGACTCAACTGTCCTCTTTGCAGTGCAAACTTCAGTGGCGGAGCTTCAAGCCTTTAATTTGGCCGTTTTGTTGATTAATAACCATGTGCCGCTCCTGACTCCGCGTCCGTTGATCCAGCAGATTGTCCTGGCAGGTGGCCTTCATATTCGTGGACCACGCGAATTGCCATGGAATGTGAAAAAGTTTCTCGAAGAAGCTCGCTCGGGAGTTGTCTATCTCCAGCTGGGCAATGAGCAGCCATGTGGCCAATTGTCCGATGCTAAAAAGAAAATTCTATTCGACCTGTTTAAATCGCGGAAACAGAGTTTCATTTGGTCCTGCCACGATGTAAAGAAGTTGAAGGATTTGCCCGAGAATGCTTTAATTATTCAGCATTCAGTGCCTCAGATTGATATCCTGGCGCATCCTCGCGTACGTGCTTTCATTATGAATGGCGATTTGCTCAGCTTGCAGGAGGGCATCTCACGAAATGTGCCCATGGTGGGTCTGCCATGCTTCCAAAATGAACAGAAAAACATGCAATTGGCTGTCCGCTTGGGAGTGGGTCTGCAATTGAATCAGGATAATGTCACCACACCATCGCTTAATTGGGCCTTGGACAGATTACTTACCGAGCAGCACTTTCATTTGACCATCCGAGATGTTAGCATGGAGTATAGAGATCGTCCCTTGGGTGCCCTGGCAACGGCTGTGTTTTGGGTAAACTATGTGGTGAGGCACAAAGGTGGTGCTGCCATTAGGACTCGTGGTATTGGCATCTCCTCCAGTCAGTTGCATCTCTTCGATTTATTTGTCTTTTATTTTGGTGTGGCTGTTTTAATTACAGCACTGGCGGCGGCTGTGTACTTTATTGGATTCTTTTTGTGGCAGAGAAAGAACAAGCCAGAGAAATTAGCAAAGGCAAATTAGATTAATGTGTGTAAAGAAATTAAAATTTGTGCCAAAGATGCAAAATGAAGAGTTTGAATTTATATGAAACCGCCAAAAACTGAGATTCTTTAGGGTTGCCCTTATATAGCAATAAAACCTGCCAGATCTGGCAGTATGGCCAATTCACAGCCGATAGGCTTCAGAATTACAAATGTGATGAAAATTCGTATTGCTGATTTAAATAATCGAATAGTTACTAGTAGTTATTAACTGTTTTTACTAGTTATACTATTCTTCTGTGTTTTTACTTTTCACACACCTCCTACGCCTTATCGATAGTTTTTTGGCTTCTTTTTGTAGTCGCATTTGGACTTATCGATAAATTGTTGGATTTTCTGGCAACGCTGCGGTTGCCATCTTCCTTTCCAAAGATTCGCGTTCGCAGTGAGACGTGTTTAAAACCTTTTCAAGCGTTTTAAAAGGTAAAGAATCAAATTAAATGCTGTAAATAGCGACTAGAATGGCCAATGAAAGTTGTGGAGTGCAGCCGATATGAAGGCAACCTGATATAATTGAGAACGGACCATTAAAAGCCAGCAGCGTGTCACACGTGGGACCCAGTGCTGTCGGCCAGCGGAGTGAGAGAGAAAGAGAAGGCACAGTGAGGTTATGTTGTTCTCCAGGCAGCAGAAAGAAACAACAAAAAAAAAAATTGGCCAGCTTACAGGATTTTTGAATGTGTTCCACAAAATGTAAATGACTAATTTGTTTTCTCTCCTTGGATTACAGCTCCGTCAAGATGTCCGGTACAACTGCCACCATCCGCACCCGCAAGTTTATGACCAACCGCCTGCTTGCCAGGAAACAAATGGTCTGCGATGTCCTCCACCCTGGACTTTCATCGGTCAACAAGACCGAAATCCGCGAGAAACTCGCTGCCATGTACAAGGTGACACCCGATGTTGTCTTCGTTTTCGGTTTCCGTACAAATTTCGGTGGCGGCCGCTCCACTGGCTTTGGCCTGATCTACGATACTTTGGATTTCGCCAAGAAATTCGAACCCAAATACCGTCTAGCCCGTCACGGTCTCTTCGAACAGAAGAAGCAGACCCGCAAGCAGCGTAAGGAACGTCGCAACAGAATGAAGAAGGTCCGTGGTACTGCCAAGGCCAAGATTGGTACAGGCAAGAAATAGAGATCTTAACAATTCTGCCTGAAGCTGCTGTTTATGCATTAGTTACACTTTTTTACGTGCGGAACAAGAACGACAACTGAAAATGGATGTTTACTTTTGGAGCGGCTTTTGTCTTTCTTTATAACTAAGTTAAATAAAACTCTAAAAGTAAAAGGAAAAAAAAACTAAAGCCTAAAGTGAGTTTTCATTTCAAATTGAAAGTGTTAAGATAAATAATGATATAAGCTTAGTTTAGAAAAGTAATCCATTACAGGCGAATTGTTTGGATTGGATGCATAAAATTGACTTCTGACTTAAAAATATCTTGTGATTTTTAATAACTAATGCACAAATTTTTGTACTGGCAAAAAACTCTACACAAAACCTATTTATCAACCTGGTGAATGTTGTATTAAGTCGCAATCTTTAAGTGCCTGACCAAGCACCTTTCGAGTTATAGCATAATTAGGAACAAAAGTCGGTCATGATTACCTGGTTTTATCTTTTATTTACTTAAAATTAATACGATATGATTACGAATTGTGGCATAATTAGGAACAAAAGTTGCTGATGGTTTTATCCTTTATATACTTATCCTTAATGTGAAATGATTTTCGTATTTATTTTTGTTTCTAATGTTTTTATTCTGGTGTCAATTTTAAAGTTTGGCGGCTTTAGTTATTTTTTGTAACATTCTTCAATCTTTCAAAGGAGAAGTCTTTGGATTGGATTTTTTTCTAAATTCTAAAGTTAATATTTTCCTTAATAGTCTCAAATTCAAGTCAAAGGTTGATTGAAGATATTCTATTTGTAATAATCACATACAATTTTACTACTATTTAAAATAAAATTTACTTGTATAATTTTCTTTGCCAAGAAATTAAGTCGCAATTTCTTAGCACGCATAAACCCATTGAAAATAATGAAAAATTCTTCGAGAATTAATGCCTACTGGGGTATCTGGTGCCCAACATGATAAACAGTCTGTTAAGTTTTTCAAAGTGCCTTTCCAGCTAAGATCGTCGTTGCAACAAAGACGCGTAGATAGAAGAGAAAAATAAAGAATTAGTCTAAAACGGAGAAGACAACAGATATGACGTCCTCAAATGTTGGTGAAAAATATTGCTTTGCTATCGATCGGGGTGGCACCTTTACCGATGTCCTTTGCATTTGTCCTGGCAACAAAGTGCGTACCATGAAATTGTTGTCGGAGGATCCGGAACGTTATAGTGATGCACCTAGAGAAGGAATACGTCGTATACTCAAAGAAGTATGAAGAAAATATAATAACGAAAAAGGAGCGATAGATAGATGAGAGTAAATTTATAATTCTTGTTAGGAAACGGGACAGGATTTGGCTGCCTCTGGTCTGGTGGACACTTCGAAAATTGGTTGGGTTCGAATGGGAACCACAGTGGCCACCAATGCCTTGCTGGAAAGGAAAGGTGATCCTGTCGTTTTAGTGGTCAATAGAGGATTTCGAGATTTACTCTACATTGGCAATCAGGCGAGACCGAAAATCTTTGATTTAAATATAAAAAAACCAGCGAATCTCTATCAGACTGTGGTGGAAGTGGATTGCCGGATTGTACCCCAGCAACCAGATCGTTGTCAATTGAGTGAGTTGCATAATAATAGTGATGAAATTAATTGAAAATGCTCAAACATTGACATTTCCAGAACAAAATTGGAAAATACTTGAGGGCGTTGCAGGGACCAAATATTTGGAGTTGCAACCTGTCGATGAGGCAAGTGTTCGAGAGTCCTTAACAGTTGCCCTCAAGCAGGGCATCTCATCGGTGTCCATTGTCTTGGCCCATAGCTATGCGTGTGCCGAGCATGAAAAGCAAATTGGTGCCATTGCCCGAGAATTGGGATTCACCCATATTACACTGTCCCACGAAGCCATGCCCATGTGCAGGGTGGTGGCCCGGGGTTATACAGCCTGCGCCGAGGCATATTTAACTCCACATGTGGATCGTTATTTGGCTAGGTAAGTTTAGTCTAATCTGTGTTTGTAAATTAACTCCATGATTTAGCTATTTATTTTGAGGGGAAGCAGAACTATAAAGATAAGAGACAGACCTCAAACAAATAAACAAAACAACAAACATATGTACACACATATATATACATATATATAGCTTAGATGGAATTACACCATATAAACACTTGATAGAATAATAATACCATTTAGCATACAAATTCCATTTGAATTAAGTTGGAACATGTGTCGAATACTCGAGAAAACATACACACCCCTGACTTAATTAGAATGAAATTTGAATTTATTGTTAAATTCAAAATCTTAACTCAAAACCGAACGGGTTATATGTGAAATAACGAATGAAATCTTGATCGAAACTGATATGTGTAATAAGTCAAGGACATTCATAGAAAGTGGGTCAAAATTTCATAATGCTTTATCTTAAACACAGTTTGCCTCCCCCGAAAAAGTTCTACCAGTCATTGCATCGACTTGGTTATACCCTGCTAAAAACTTTTGCTTTTAATTGCAAAGATCAGTCAAATTATTTTTCTTTCTGAGAATAAAACTCAGTCTTGTTTCTCTTCATTTAGCTTAAAGCGGGATAGATACATATCAGAGATTGGACGGACTATTTCCCTTAACGTATGCAATGGATTAAAAAAGTATTCATTGTTTTTAACAAAATTATAACTTGTAATTGTCCAAATGGTCTACATAACCAATGTTTGCTTGGAAGAATATATTTTATCCACATGACCCTCAAAAAACTTTTGTTATACTCAAATTTTTATACTGCTTATTGCATACTTTAAGGGGCAAAGTTCTCCAATAGCTAATGCCATTTACTCTTCTATCTCTGTAGCGCACATGTCCGCCAATTCCGTTTAAGTGTTCCATTTAAAACAAAAATATTGTTTTTTCTCGTAACTCAATCATTTATATTCCAATTTTTTAGAAAATTAGTAGACCAATAGATACGGATTATATAATTAAATTCCCCAAATTTCAAAAGAATTCAATATATATTAAAATAAAAATTAACATTTTACTGAGTCGACAATACAAGAGACCAAATTTTGAAACAAACTTGAAATAACTACATACTATTATAGCTCTAGCTCTTATATTCTCCGAGTTCTCAAAGGACATACTCTTAATCGAGCGTTAAATGCTTAATTTTATATATTCTTACGACATTTTATTGACCTTTTAGCGTGCAGGGTATAAACATTAGTTAAGTTCTTTAGTCTTAAATTAAGATATTACATAGATAAGACCTCGACAAAAAATAAGATCACATGAGTTGGTTTTTAATTACACCATACAAATCTTGTAATTTCATCATCATCAACGAAAACAGCTTCAAATCCGGTTTCGACAATCAATTGGCTGGCGTCGATGTTTTGTTTATGCAATCTGATGGTGGTCTCACAAACATGGAGAATTTCCGTGGGGCTCGTGCCATTTTGTCTGGCCCCGCTGGTGGCGTAGTGGGCTATGCCTTGACAGGATCGCGGGAAACCCAACTACCTCTAATTGGTTTCGATATGGGTGGCACTTCGACAGACGTCTCTCGATATGCTGGCAGCTATGAGCATGTGATTGAGAGCACCACAGCCGGAGTGACCATACAGGCACCACAATTGGACATCAACACGGTGGCAGCCGGTGGAGGATCACGTCTATTTTTCCGTTCTGGCATATTTGTAGTTGGTCCCGAATCGGCGGGCTCTCATCCTGGACCTGCTTGCTATAAAAAGGGTGGACCCTTGACAGTGACTGATGCCAATCTGATATTGGGACGCATATTGCCGCAATATTTCCCCAAGATCTTTGGTCCCAGCGAGAATGAACCGCTGGATTATGATATAAGCAAACAAAAGTTTGTGGAGCTGCAGAAGGAGATCAATCAGCATTTGAAGTCCACTGGAGATAAGAGAGAATTGAGCATTGAAGAAGTAGCTCTGGGCTTTATACGAGTGGCCAATGAGACTATGTGTCGTCCCATACGAGCTTTGACTCAGTCAAGGGGCCTGGATACGGCCAGTCATGTGTTGTCCTGTTTTGGCGGTGCCGGCGGACAACACGCTTGTGCCATAGCCAAGAATTTGGGCATTGCCAAGGTAAGTAATAGTGGATGAGAGCAAAATGTTTCGCCAACTGAATTTTTCTCTCTTAATTCCAGGTGGTTGTCCATAAATATGCTGGCATTTTGTCGGCCTATGGCATGGCTTTGGCTGATGTGGTGCAGGAAGTGCAAGAGCCCAGCGGTTTGGTCTTTACCGATGACAATCATCAGTTGCTAAAGGAACGGCTGGATGCATTGGCAAAGAAATGTCACGATAAGTTGAGTAGTCAGGGTTTCCATCGCATTGAGCTGGAACCATTCCTGCATCTTCGCTATGAGGGCACAGATGGTGCTTTAATGGTGGCTCCAGCCGGCAAGCAATCCACTGGAAAGTCACCTCTTCTTGCTTCTTATGGCGATTTCAATGCCACATTCCTGGAACGTTATCGCACAGAATTTGGATTTGTTTTGCAGAATCGTCGCATTATAGTCGATGATATACGCATACGTGGATTGGGTAAAAATGATACACCACCAGAGTCAAAGGTTGGCCAAGCTGGGCAACAAACACCTCCAGCTGAGGGCACCACACGCTTGCATTTCGATGAGGGCACCTTTGATGCTCCCATTTATTTGACCAAGAACCTGAAAGCGGGTCACACAATACCCACGGGACCAGCCATACTCATCGATCAGCTATCTACGATTATAGTGGAGCCCAATAGCAATGTTCAGGTCACTGAATTCGGTGATTTGATTATGAATGTTCAGACTGGTGGCAAACAGGGCATCAATTCGGAACTAGATCCTGTCCATTTGAGTATATTCAGTCATCGCTTTATGAGCATTGCCGAGCAGATGGGCAGAGTTCTACAACGCACTTCAATTTCCACCAATATCAAGGAACGTTTGGATTTCTCTTGTGCCCTATTCGGTCCCGATGGCGGTTTGGTTAGTAATGCTCCGCATATACCCGTTCACTTGGGTGCCATGCAGGAGACGGTGCAATATCAATTGAAAGTACGCGGCGAGACTCTCAAGAATGGTGATGTCATCTTGGCCAATCATCCTTCTGCGGGTGGTTCCCATTTGCCCGATTTGACTGTTATTACGCCAGTGTTTTATGAGTAAGTCTAATCTATGATGGATATTGATTCTCATTCAGTGGCAATTAATTCTCTTTTATTGCAGGGGTCAAAATCGTCCTGTATTCTTTGTTGCCTCACGTGGTCATCATGCGGATATTGGTGGCATCACACCGGGCTCCATGCCGCCACATTCCACTTCTTTGTCCCAGGAGGGAGCTGCTTTTAAATCATTTTTGATAGTTGAGAATGGTCAATTTCAGGAGAAGGCAATCATCGAGCAATTGACCACTCCACCAAAGGATGTTAAGGGAGCTGTGGGCACACGCAATCTTAGCGATAATCTCTCCGACTTGAAAGCCCAAATTGCCGCCAATCACAAGGGCATTCAATTAGTATCCGAACTCATTGATAGCTATGGTCTAGATGTGGTCCAAGCATATATGGGTCACATTCAAGCCAATGCTGAGCTGGCGGTACGCGATATGTTACGTCAAATTGGCCAGGACACTTTGGCGCGAACGGGATCGACTGTGCTGCAGGCACAGGAATTCATGGATGATGGTTCGCCCATCACCTTGAAGGTGACCATCGATGCTAAGCTGGGCTCCGCCTTGTGTGACTTTACTGGTTCCGGTGTGGAGGTGTGGGGCAACTGTAATGCTCCGCGTGCCATTACTCTGTCGGCCTTGATTTATTGCCTACGGTGCATGGTCGGTCATGATGTGCCCCTGAATCAGGGATGCCTTGCTCCGATTAGTGTGATCATTCCTAAGAATTCCATTCTGGATCCCTCCGAAGGTGCGGCAGTAGTGGGTGGCAATGTCCAGACATCACAGCGCATTGTGGACACCGTGCTAAAGGCTTTCCGGGTGTGTGGTGCCTCCCAGGGATGCATGAACAACATCACCATCGGGGATGAGGAATGGGGCTACTATGAAACGGTGGCTGGTGGTGCTGGAGCTGGCCCCGGATGGCATGGTGCCGGCGGTGTTCATACCCATATGACAAATACGCGTATAACCGATCCGGAAATAATGGAATTGCGCTATCCCATGATTCTGAAACGTTTCTGCTTGCGTACAGATAACTCTGGTGGTTCCGGTCAATGGCGAGGCGGCGAGGGTGTTGAGAGGGATTTACTTTTCCGCAAGCCAGTTACCTTGTCCGTGCTTACCGAGCGTAGGACACTACAACCCTATGGCCTAAATGGTGGTGGTCCAGCCAAAAGTGGACGCAATTTAATCTACAAGCATGATGGTCGTGTTATTGCCTTGGCTGGTAAGACTTGCATCGATGTCGAAACGGGCGATACATTTGCCATGAAAACCCCAGGTGGAGGCGGTTATGGTTCTCCTGAGGGTGAGTCATCTAGCCAGGATAAAACTGCCAATGATGGTCAACGATTTGTCGAACGTGGCACAGTTTTCAATTATCTACAGGCTCAGGAGTCGGCCTAGGTTTCGCTGAAGAGCAATTTGAATTTGTGCAATTTCTGGAATTCCATTTTATGTTTGTTATTATATGTATAAATGAAACTTAAACTTGTTAAAAGAATGCCAATTAAATACAGTTTTGAATAAAATTCTTACCAATGTTTAGCACTGATTTTCAAAATTTGAATCTTTTATATAAATTTGTTATTTATATTTGCAATCTTTTTGAACTGAAGATATAAAAAAAAAACAATCAATTGAATGTGAATCCAAAAATAAAATATTAATCTCTGGTTTTTATTTTTTGCCAAAAATTCAGACTAAATATTAAAGCTGACTTCAGATGGTTACCTAGCTTTAATATACTTAACTGAATATATTCCCAGCTTCTTGTCCAGTTTTAGAAAATTTTTAATAAATGTCTTTAAAATTTTCTTTTCTTGGGCCTTCCTTGGCTTGTCTGCAACAGGTGTCTAGTTCAAATAGGTTTGGTAAGTTTCAAAATGAAATTTAAATATAGCGCCCATAGCATAACGGGTAAAATAACTTGTGTAAAAATACCAGAAAATACTAAATTTTTTGAGGCCAGTGCAGCTAAGTGTGACCAGAGATAACACTTTGCCGCACGTGCACTTAAATGTGGTCGGATTTAGTTTATTTGTATTTATTTTAATAATTATTAGTGGAGCCATCAATATGGCATCGCTAGCAGAGAAAACAAAGGATACCAACACATTTCGGGTATGTCATGCATTACATCCTCATGTAGCCTCCTAACTCCTCTTCATTGATCTTGCAGTTTAAATCCTTTGGTGACCGAGTAAACGAAATAGATCTACGCCGCTTGGCCCTCTATCACATTGGCCATCGCAATGAGGAGCTCGACGAGGCGGAGACGGAAACCTATTTCCAGCAGACTCTACAAAAATGGAATGTCCTTAATCTCACAGAGGAATATAATTATTTTAGCAAACGTTGCCGGAAAATCGTGACCCTGCCGCAATTGTTGCATCAAAAAGATTTTGTAATTGATTTGCTCCTGGAACGTTTGGCCACTGCCACAAATCTATCGCAACAACCTCTGTTGGAGCTACTCTATGTGCTGGCACGAGATTTACGCGAGGAATTCTATCAATATTTTCAACGAGTATTGGATCGCTTGATTTGTCTTCTCAATACCCAAGATTCCGAGCAATTGGAGTGGACGCTAATATGTTTAGCCCATTTGTTCAAGACACTGAAACCCTATTTGAAGCGAAACATTGGTGTGGTCTTTAATGCCATCCTCCCATTGCTGGATGAACAACATTATGCCGAGCATGTAACCAATTTTGCTGTGGAATGTTTTGCCTATATAGCGCGAGATGTCAGAGATTTCCCTCGATTTCTTGCCTATGTCTTGAAAACAGTATTGCGTGAGCAAGTCGAGAGCATCAAAGGTTGCGGCCGTCTAATCTATGAGATTCTTCGCGGAGTCAATGGACAATTGCATAATTCAGCTGGCGATTTGGTGGCCCAGATTCTCGATGTATTGGTCAATAAGGAGGCCACTTATACCTCCGATCAAACAGATCTATTGTCTGAAATATTGGAACATTCGTTGGAATTAATTTTGCCATATGTGAAAACCGATCAAATGTCCATATTATGGCAGAAATTATGCTTGGCCATTAGTCCGGATGATGACAAATATATAGTTAACCTAATGTTACCTTTGGTTAGCTACAAAGATGGGCGTTACATTTCGGAATTGACTCTCATTGTGTCCACACTACTGAAACAACTCGATCAATCGAAGCAAGTGCAACAATCGCTGACTTCGCTGATTACTCATCTCCTGACTGCTTCACATGCCCAGCTAACGCAACTCGATGCCAGCAGATTACTCACCAAACTCCTGGCCACAAGCGAGAAATCGTTCAGCATCTATGAATCGAGCATTTTGGAATTACTGAATTATCCGCAATTTGAACTTTTAGTTCTTCCCCATGTCATTGCCCATTACGAAGCGAGCAAAGGAGATTTGCCCAGTTTGGAACTGCTTGGAAGAATCATTTTACACAAGAGACCTTTGCAATTGGATGCCACTTCTCTGTCTCAATGGCAGATTTATCCTTTACAATTAAAACAAAAATCAACGATGGATAAACTCACCAAGGATTTAGCCAAAATCGATCTGAATACTGAAGAACATTTGTTATTACTTTTGCTAGTTCCTCATTTCAGAGGATTCAGTAAAGATTTCCTAGAAAAGAGTCTCCAGAAGGCAATTGAGGATCACTTCACCACCCTCTCCAAGGATCACTTGGCCTTACTTTTACTGCTGCAAACTTATTTCCTGCTGAAATATAAATTGCCAACCAAACTGGGTATCAAACTTCATCAATCTCTTCTGCCATCTATATCTAAGGATCTTTGGGCTTTGGCCTGTTTGGAGTTATTGCTGATTGAATTGCCTAAAAAAGATTTGGCCCAATCAAAAGAAACTAAAGCCGCTTTGGCTCCACTCTTGACACACTCGCAAGTCCAATATAGACGCATGTCTTCCCATTGCCTGCAGCTACTGGGCTCATTGGAGAACAGTAAAACGAATCCTTATACTTATTTTCATGCCGCCAGCTGTGTGCAACCAACTGTACATAATTATCGTGAGCTTCTACTGCAATTGCAACAATTGGAGCCAAGTTCGCTGCACTTTAAGGATTATTCGCAGTTGCCGCATTTCAAGGAACACACTATCAGCCTGCTTCTGGGCTTACTTTACAATAATTTCAAATTCATTTGGGCTCCGGTGCAGCAGCTCTTGGCAGCCTATGTCAAGGAAATGGAAATCGAAGACTTTTGGCTAATCTTCAAGGACAAATTAGAGACAACAGTTGCCATAATCCATCAGAAAAACGAAGATTCCCAAGTGTCTGCAAAAAGAAAAAGTTATATATCATCTGCACTGACATTAATGCTGCCACAAGAGGCTGAGGAAACGGTGGTTGGGCAGGACCAAAACGTACAACAGGCTCTAAATTATCGCCAATTGCTATGGCAGTGTATTCCCAAATTGGGTCAAGTGGCAGAGGTAAAAAATAAGGATATAGTGCGTCTATTTCTTGATTTCATTGAAGTCGAATATCATGGAGAACTGGAAAAGACCGAACATACTTGGAATGTGACCGAGGAGAAGGAAGCTACCCAGTTGCTTGAAGATAACGATGATGATGACGATGAAGCGGTGGAGACACCAAGTCAAACCCGACGCAAACGTAAAAACTACAATACACAAACGAAATTTATTTTACAAACTCTTCAACTAAAACTTGCTTGCTTCACAATTCAACCCAATCCCAAGGCTTTGTATCGTCAAACCGAACTGAAAGAATTCTATTTGGAGCTGCTGGCTGGACCAAATCCTCAACTGCAACAATTGGCATTGGATTGCCTTGTCAAGTATAAGGATCCAACCGCCTTGGTCCAACATAAATCGACACTCAGCGATCTCATTGATGAATTGAAATTTAAGTCCACTCTAAGCACTTGGAATCTCTCAAATTTGCAAACGGAGGAGAGAGCCCAACTATTGCCATACGTGCTGCGATTGCTCTATGGCAAAATGTTGACCAAGGGATCACAGAAGCAACTAAGCGCCCAGCAACGTAAGACCCTAATCCTACGTTTTCTGGGTCAACTGGAGGAATTGGAAATTCTCAACTTTCTACAAATGGCTTTTGGACGTTTTAATCTATACACGGATAAACCAATTGAAGAACTCCATCTAGAAGTGATTAAACACTATGATCCTTCTGCGGTTATAGCAGCAAAACAATTGCAGCGTATCGTTAATCTTCTCGAGCTTATACGCAAAGAATTTGCTGGAAAATTAAGTGAGAAATTTCAAAGTTATGTTTTAAAATTATTGCTTCTAGTGGGTAGTGTCGCACAGCAAGTAATCGACGGAGGCGAGGGAGGAAAATTGATGGTGGCCTACAGAAATGTTAAACATGCTGGACTCCAGACATTGGTTAACTATTTCCAACATTTAGTCGACATGCATGAACTGTGGCAAGAGCCAGAGATACAAGCCATTTGTGAGGTTTATGTATGGCCAAATTTATCAAGACTCTCTCAGGATTCTATACACAATCCCACACCGCTATTGAAATTGCTTCTACTCTGGGGAGCCGAGGTCAACTATCAAAAGTGGCTAAAGAGGCAGCCGGAGAAGGGTGCGGATCCCATTATACAACATTTGGTGGCCTTACTGCTCAACGAGAAAGCCAAACCAGTAGTGAAGCGATCACTATTGCAGCTAATTGAGCAAATATTAGAAGCCACTGCACTAGATGAGTATAAGGAGGAAGCCTTGTCCCTCATCCGACCATATATACCAGAGATTTTAAAGCATCTGCAAGGCAATTGGCAACGCAAAACAAAGAAACAAATGCTGGACAGGAGGGAACTGAATATTTTGACTTTAATAACAAGTCATGTGGATGATGCCTCAACCTGTGATCTACTCCTGCAATTGGTTTTACCAATTTTCTCGAAACAAGTAGCTGGAGCTGGGCCAGAGATGGTTATACAATTAATAACCACATTGTCCAATCTTCTGAAGCGTGTAAAGCAACCACATATCTATGTTAATCAATTGGCGCCACTATTTGAATTGGTTCAGGTAATATCAGCCCGTAAGATGTTGTGTGAAATACTTACGGATATGGCCAAACAGTTGCATAAAGCTGTCAAGGATCAACCGCAATTGAGTGCCCAGGCCACAGCTTTGAGGGAATGGGCAAGGATAGTTTATCTGCTTAATGCCTGGGATAAACGATGGATCGAACAGCCCGACTATGATAAACGTTTGGAGGCTCTGAAAGAAGTTAAAGAAATGGTGGCGGAGGAGGAGAAGAAGCAACAACTGGACATGCAATTGGCCATTCTGGTGGTCTACAACTGCTTCTATATGCTTAGGCATGACAATGATTTGGGCCTAAGAGTCAATATAGGAGAATTACTCAAAGGATTGCTGCCACAACTGACAATTCAATTGGCGGAAAAAGATCGAAATTTCTGGTTGGATGACATTTTGATGCCCCTCTTCCAACGTTATATACGTGATGAGAAGCATGAACATGCCAGGAGTGAGGCCATCTCGGCTTTGGGTGAAATGGCACGCCAATGTCCCATCGATTGCCATGAAGTGTTGCGAGATTTGGCACCTTTAACGGATAAGCACGATTTGGAAGTGGATTTCTTTGAGAATATTCTGCATTTGCAAACCCAACGTCATGGTCGTGCCCTCCAACGTGTGGTCAATATCTCGGCGGGTAAATGGCGTCAAATGCCACAGCCATGTGCTCGAACCCTTACCCACATCCTGATGCCGCTGACTACGCGTTATTTGCTGAATGATAAGCATTCCGGCAAGCATACCCTAATAGATGCCGCCATCGAGGCGGTTGGAGTCATGTGTGAGCTACTTCCGTGGCAACAATATCTTGCCATACTCCGATATTATCTAAACAAATTGCGCTACTCTCAGACCCATCAAAAGCAATGCGTTCGCTTGGTCGTTCGCATCTTGGATGCTTTTCATTTTGATCTATGTCAAGGACAAACTGATGTGCTTATGCTAAACCAACTCAAAGAGCAATTAATCAAAACTACAACAGAAGAAACCAAACCAACGGAGGAGGAGGATGAGACGAATGAAACCTCTGTGAAAGAAGAGACCGATGAGTTGGACTTTGATGCTGAAAATGAGGAAGAGGAGGCGGACGAAGTGACAACCACAACAAAGGTTACCCGTACCTCCTTTCTATTGTCAGCCAATGCTGCTAAACGTGTCATAGCAACCATTACTACCATTCTATTGCCCGCTCTTAATCGTTCCATCACCGAAAAAACCAATTATGATGCCAAACACAAAATCAATCGTCGTCGTTTAAGCTATGAACGGGAGGAAGAGGATATTCAACGTGTGCCCATTGCCTTGGCTATGGTTAAGTTGCTGCAAAAGTTGCCCTCGGATCTAATGGAGAACAGTTTGCCAGGTAACTTGATTTTACTTTGTGAACTTAGTGAGAAAGCGTTAGGAGAGGAATACCCTGTAGAACCAATTTAGAAGGACTGAATATAAAGGAGACACTAATCTTAGGAAGCTTAATGTATTCTATTTACTGTTTTTCATTCCTTTTCTTTCAGGGATCTTTATGAAGGTTTGCACGTTTCTACGCTCACCCTTGAAGTCCGTACGCATGCTGACCCGTGATATACTCAAGAAGATTATGTTGACCCTCGGTGGAAGCTATTTGGGTTTACTGCTGGAGCAATTGCAATCTCTGCTAACGCGTGGCTTCCAAGTGCATGTGCTTTCAGTAACTCTACACGGGGTCCTCGATGCTCTTAAGGGAGATGAAAACTTTAAGCCAGCACACATTGAGGATTGTCTGCAGAATCTGCTGGAAGTGGCCCTGAATGATATTTTCGGAGATGTGAGTGCCGAAAAGGAAGTGGACAAAATTGTGGCCCACACGCCAGAGGCGAAACCGAGTGCCAAGAGTTATCTAACTCTACATATAGCTGCACGTTATATACGAGACAATTGTTTGTTGGATCTTTTGCTACCTTTTAAAGGACACTTGGCTAGGACGCATTCGCGCAAAGTCACACAAAAGATTCAGGAATGTTTTGCCAAAATTGTGGCCGGTTTGGTGGAGAATCCTCACATTGCACGCGAGAGTTTGCTGATCTTCATCTATGGCACAATGTCGGAGAGTATAAGTGATTTGGTGCCTGGAACACAAAAGCGTCAACTTACTGCCAAGGAGCAGGCCCTGATGAGAAGAGCTCGTCCCGATTGCCTGTTGCTTCAACCAGCTCCAAGCAGACGCAGCGTAGAAGTGGCAGGAAATAAACAAGTGAAATCCAATGCCCAGGCCAATGCTCATATTCTGATTGAATTTGGTCTCGAGTTGTTGCATTTCGTGTTGAAGCGAAAGAAGCTCAATGAACTGGACTATGAGCCATTCCTCCAACCACTTTTGCCCTTGCTAAAGGACTCTTTAAGCAGCAGCCATGCAAGAACGACTACCTATGCCTTGAAATGTTATGCGGCCATTTGGCTTGGAGATTATAAGCTCTCCGAATTGGAAGCCGTCGAGCTGGAGCCGGTGGTAAAGCGAATGTTTGAGATCCTAAAGAATTTCTCAACATTTGGCGCCACACGGCAGGAGGAGAATGCCCAATTGGTGCGCTCCAGCTTTAAGGCTGTGGTGGCTCTACTACGTAAATGTGAGGAATTCCAGCTAAACGATGAGCAAATCGAACAACTGTTGCTTCACATCGAACAGGAGCTCCAGGAAGGTGAATGTAGCAGTCAATCGATGTGCTTCACCTTGCTCAAGGCTCTGGTCAATCGCAAAGTGGACACACGTTCATTACACGATCTAATGCGACGTCTGGCCGATTTGGCCATCATATCTCAGTCGGATTATGTACGCGATGAATCGCGTGGAATTCTTCTCATCTATCTGATGGAATACACACTGCAGAAGCAAGTGGATCAAATGGTGAAGTTCATGTCAGTGCAATTGTGTTACTCTCAGATAGCTGGACGACAATCGGCCATCCAGTTTATGCACTCAATAATCAATAAGTTCCCTCAACTGATTCTGGCCAAACAATCGGAATTCCTATATCTATCTCTGGGCACGAGACTAGTCAATGATGAGGATCCTACCTGCCGGCGCAAAGTGGCTAGTGCTCTGGAAGCTTTGCTTAGTCGTCTTAATAAGGTGGAACGTCAACCTCTTTTGGACCTAACATTATTGTTCTTCACCTCAGAACAGGAGACCAGGAGAAAAGCAGGTGTAAGAGAAATGGCTGCTGCTTTGCTCTCGAGATTTGTTTTGGCCGAGAAGAGTCAATTCGCTGATAGATTATCCCAAGTGTTGCCTACTCTAGTAAATGTATTAACCATTGGCGATGCCGAGGCAGGCGGCAGATTTGTCCGAGCTCCAGGAAATTTAAGTAATGCAGCGGAACATTTGGATGACGATAAGAACAAAAAGAAAAAGCGACGAAAAGTAAGTAGAAAGTTAACAAAACAAAGTCAATCCTAAAAAATAACTCATCTCCTTTATTCTAGCATCACGAGGACATCCTGGATTCGGTGGATCCGGAAACTGAGTTGGAAGAAAAACAACGTGGCCTGGATCACCAGATCATTCAGTTACAGTATTGTCTCTTGAAGATCTTTGAGCATTGCGGTGAATCACTTTTCTCAAATGATTCACTAGCACCCACTCTCGATGAACTGGCCTATGGGTGTCAACGATTGCTTGGACACGAGCACAATTGGGTGCGATGCAATGCAGCCAAATTGCTGGCACAAATATTGTCTCATTATGATTACGATTATGTTGGCCAACAATTGGCGGGCATAAAACGCGAGCAAGAAACAGAAGAAAAGTCATTAGAATTTATCTATCACCAGCCAGCTCATGATATCAAGAGTTTGGTTTTGGATTTATGTGCTCAATGCATACCTGGTGAGACGGCATCAGAAATGATTGATGAGCTGGCCAAGATTATGTTGTATATAGCCCAAATGATGAGAGATGTGCCTTTTGGTCTCAAGCAGGAGATTAAATTGCAGCAAGAGGACGATGAAGTGAACGAAACACAGACTAATAAAATCAATCTCTATTGGCTGGTTAGGAATATACGTTTCCTAATTAACAGGGAGGTGGCCAAGGCTCCACACGATACCAGCTTAGTGAGTAATCATTACCCACATCCTTCGCGCCAATTCCAAAGCTAATCCTATTTATTTTCTTTATAGCGAACCGCTTTATTTACTGTCATCGAGGGTCTGAGTACTTTGTTGAGTGTTGATGCTGTCACCAAGCTGGCTCCGGCACTTCTTCAGGCTTTGGTGCGTGAAATGTCCGAGGAGGATCAGAATGTAGACGCCGATTTGCGACAATTGGCTCTTACAGTAGGCAGCCGACTTCGTAAACGTATTGGATCCGATATTTACGACAAACTCCGCAATTCGGTGCAAACCAAGTTAATGGTTCGACGCGCTGAACGTCGAAAGGCTGTCGCTCAGGAAAAGATCCATGATCCAGAAAGGGCGGCCAAACGAAAGGCTGGCGTCCAGGAACGCAAGAAGGTAGCGAAACGTCTAAAAACGGCCGTTTTACGTGGCAAAGCGCCGGACACTAAACAAAAATTAAAGAAACGCAAACGGAAAGCGGAATTCGATGGATTTTAATTTAGTTTGGTTAGTGATTTTAGCTAAGTTTGTAGGAAAGAAAACATTATAGAAATGACCATTGTATAATATATCTAAAATGCATACATATATTAAGCAGAATTTTATATTCTACATTTATAAATAATTTAAAAAAAATAAATGAAAATATTTTGTTTTAAATGAATCGATTAATAAGGGACTAAAACTTGACTTAAATTTCACTAATTTGAGTTAGAAAACAAGCTAAAAAATCTATCGACGGAAATAATTTCAATTATTTCATAAATATATTTATTTTTTTATTTCTATTAAACTAACCAATTCTAGTATAAATAGCAAAACTAAGAAAAATATTAAAAGCGGCTGGAGATTTTGGGAAAAACTTGGTTTAGGAAGTTAGGAATTTGGAATGTTTTGATTTGATTAAATAATACGAAATAATACTTTAGTTGTAAAGTTATAAGAGAATCAACACGTCAAAACTTTTTACTAATATTATATAAAAATCGCATAAAATCAGATTTTAAGGTCAAAAAATGTGCGTCTAAAATTATTTGCTGCCAAGGATTTCGGGTAGTGCAAATAAATTGTTTTTCCAAACAAACAAAAACAAGTTATATATATTTTTTTTTAAATTAAGCGAATTGATATATTTAAATTGTATTCGTGCGTGTTTTATATATCGTGTTTCTGTCGTGATTCTTCAAAATTCGGCATAACCACATCTCTAATTTAGAGAAACTTCCCAACACTGTTTATTGCCCGCATGTGCATATGTGTGTGTGTGTGAGTGACTGTGTGTGTGATAGTCGTGGCCTCAACTCAAAATTTTTTGTTCGTTTTTCCTTTTGCTGCCCCAGCAAAAAAGCAATAAAATAATTAACATTGCTTTGATTTTAATAAATAATTCAACGGTCACCATTTACTTCAGCCCAGCCAAAGGCCAAAAATTAACATTAATTTTTAGCCATTTAATATTTTTGCAACTCAATAAATAAAGAAAAATCATACTACGCGAGTGTACGTTTGACACAGAGAGAGCGAGAGAGAGAGGGAGAGAGAAAAAGTGAGTGCAGTGACAGTGCGAGCGAGAAGGGGCTATAGGCTGAGCCAATTGCCTATTGAAAGTGAGAAATTCACTAAAAAAAAATTTGTTAATTGCTAATATTAATAAGAAAAAAGGTACGATTAAATACAGACTTGGACCAAAAATACTCAAATGTAAATACAATCAAGTAAATCAAACCAAAAATCCATACAAAATTAGCCATCAAGGGCGGAAGAAAAAAAGGGAAGAGGAAGCAGCCACAACTACAAAGTGCAAAATGCTCGGGGACTGGTCAAGTCAAGTGCGAGACAAGAGCATGAAATATACAATTTAAATGAATTTATATACTACTACACTTCATAACATATATGTATGTACATACATATATATGTACGTATTTGTATATGCATTTGATTTAAACACAAAGCTTCAACAACTTTTCATTGAGCTTTCTTTCTTCCCTCACAGGACTTCAATGGGCGAGAAGGAGAGGGTTTTGGGTTAGGAGGCAATTGTTGTAACGTCATCAAAACGAATTTCTTGTTGCTCTTTGTGTTATCTTAAAAACCCTCGAACCACAGCACGGTCATGATGATTAAACATGAAAATATTCATGACTTCGACTCTTCTGGGTCATTATCATTGAAGTCAAGTCAAGTTAACTTGACTTGAGTCGCTCTTTTTTCCGCATCTTGTGGTTTATCTTTAGACCCAACAGCTGCTCAAATAAAACGTCAAAAAGTCTTACCTTAACATTTTATAATTCAACCAAAAACTATTTGTTGACGTCTACAATTGTTCTGACAATGCCTAAGCCCGCCCAGCAACTGTGTAAAATCTACAATTAAATACTACGGGCCCTTTATCCATGACAGGGGCGGTTCCACACATAGGCGGGACATCAACACAAAGGAAGATTGATAGTTGATTATATACGGGCTCTTAGATGCTGTGGAATTGCTTACATTCAGTTGTTGGCGAAACATGTTAATAACATATTCATATTGCCATTTGTCAGTTCTTATCATATATATTCTTTATATAGATAACTAAAGTTTCTCTTTATGTGTCGTTGCTACACGTAGAAACGTAGCGAATGCTGATAAAATTTTAAAGAAAATTTATAGATAGTAACTTTCCAAAAAAAAAAAAAAAACAAACAAAATTGTAAGAAACTCTTAAGTGTAAGGGAAAGTGTTATTAAAGACAGGACTGGATTCATAGTAATTGCTGCCTGGCGCAGAATTAAATTAAGCTACACTGTTTCTCGCTTTTCATTGCCTCTAAAAATATGAGAATATCGAAGAATGTTTAAACAAGACATGAAATTTTGTTGTCAAAACTGCTTATCTGATGAATTCCGACGTTGGTAGATATATTCAAACTTCAAATTATATAGAGCATAAAACTTTTTTGATGATCCTTTTGTAAATGGCAGAGCTAAACTTATGCCAACCTCCAATTTGTATCAGACTATACAAAATATATATTCTGTATATTTTAGATGTCCACAAAAATGCATCTTATATCTGTGTCATTCAACTAAAAACTTAAAGTATAAATATTATTTTACATATAAGAAAAAAGTAAACCGTTGAAAGACCTAAGAATATATTATTAATCATTTAATAAATATCAATATTTTCATTGAAACATTCATCATACAAGATTTGCCCATATTTCCTATATTACTTTATAAAAAAATCATAGAAAAATATAGTTCACGTTTAAATGTTTGAATTACCTTCTTAACTCTTTAAGCATAAAATAATAAATTATCAAATCAATCAAATGTACGAGCAAACATTCGAACTCATAAACCTTTTACTTATTACATTCAAATTTGAGTTGAAAAGAATTTTTGAAATTATGTCTTCGTCGTTTTCATGAATTGAGCCCAATAAATCTATAGCTTTTAAGGTTTTTAGGTCATCTTGAGTTCTGAGGTCTGTAAATTGTAATCAAAAAGCCTGTATCTTAAGTATGAATAATGTTTTTATATCTCTAAGTAACTGATTAATTGCTAGGTAACTCATTTATCTGGCCAATTATAGTCTAAAAAGTATTTATAGACTTTATGAGTCAGAATCTTCAAGTGTTTTGTCCAATAATGTTTGCCATTAGAGGAAAACAGAATTAGGTAAAATCTATCTACAAATAGGGTATTCGAGAATGTTGTCTCCACTTATTTCAATACTTTTGGTTGGCTGCTCCTAAGTCAAGAAGGTGGGTGTGAGGTGGCAATAATATTGCAATGAAATTTTCAACGACCTTGATTCTACAAACTTAATATCTATTGATTATTAACGGTTGAATGCCCCAATTGAAAATTGGGCCAAATAATGGGCGGGATGGGTGGAGGAGACACAGACACAGTTTTTTTTTTCTAGCTGACACGCACATGTAAAACAAATAAATGTTGTTGATAAGATAAGCGAGGAAAACCTTTATTTTCGGCCTCTAATTTGTGCCCTTCAATTGTGATAAGATTGTCATTTATATTCACTTTAGTTTTCTCTCTCTCTCTCTCTTATTTACAGAGTTGGATCTTATGAATTAGAAATTTTAGACAAGGATGTCAGCCTACAATGCGAATATAGTGCCACCACCCATGGCGGCACCACCACCCAATGGCAATCAGTTTAATGGACAGTCAGCTCCAACTGTAGCTCCGCCACCAATGCAATATCAACAACAACAACAACAACCTGTCCAACAGAAGCTGCCTCTACAGCAGCAGCAATACCAACAGCCTCCTCCTCCGATTAGTGGGTATCAACAACCAGGAGTTGCTGCACCAACTGTTGGCAATCTGCCTCCGCCTCCCTTGCAATTTAATAGCAATGTTATCAACAAGTTTCTGCCGCCAGTAACCACAACAGCTGCACCACCGGGTCCCGGTCCCAATGGTCTGCCACCACATTTAAGACCCACGCCCACTCAAAATGGACCACCATCGATGATTAATGGCAGCAATGGTGCCCATAGCAGTGCCAATTCCTCACGCACTGCATCACCGGGCCTAATGACAACTGCTCCAAAGCCACCACCACCAACAAATGTGGCCAACTTGACGAGTAATTTGCAGAATTTAAATTTACAGCCAACGAATGGTATATCAGGACCACCTCCCACAACACAACAACAACAACAGCAGCAGCAACAACTGGTCCATAAGGATTATCGTGGTGTGGCTGTGGGTGCGGTTGGCAATAATCCCCCTCAATTGGATACAAGTGGAGCCAATAGCCTGATTTCTGCCAGTGGCCTCACGGCACAAGTTCCGTTACCAAATCACATGGCTAGTCCTTTTAGTGCTACAAACAAATTAATATCATCGGCGCCCTTGAATTCGAGTTCAGCTCGAGTATTTGGGAATGCAGCGCCTGTTGCTAAGCCGCCGCAATCATCTGGTCAGAAAATTCTTTATGGTGTTCAGGCGACGCCGGATCAGCAGCAGCATCAGCAACAACAACAACTGCAGCAGCAGAATCAGCAAAATAATAATCTACAAAGACCACCACAAGCAGCAGCACCACCACCAACAGCAGCAGCAGCACCGACAGGAGCAAGTCAAGCATGGCAACCCACTCAATTGATGAGGCCACCAGTGCCAGGTGTTCCAACTATGCAGCCTCTTCAACAGGCTCAAGCACCGCCTCCTTTGGCCAAGCCACCACTAGCAGGAGGACCACTGCCGCCTCAGCAACAGCAGCCAGGTTATCCCTATGGCCAAGCCTATGCGCAGCAAACGGCATTGCCTCCGCCACCCACACTGCAACCGCCGCCTCCCACTGGCGGAGTATTTGGTGTACAACAACCGAATCAAGCTCCCTTGCAATATCAAACGCAACCTCCTCCACCGCCTGTCCAGCAGCCCTATGGAGCTTCTAATCCTGCTGCAGCAGCATCACCCATGCAATTCGCCCCCATGAATGTCACACAGCAGGGATTCAGCCAGCTGTGGGGTCAAGATACAATTGATTTGATGCAAAATCGTCATGTCCTATCGCCAGCCACATTGCAGACACCGAAAATTGTTCTACACAATCAATTCCAAGAGTCCATCAATTGTAGTCCAAATATTATGCGTTGCACTTTAACCAAAATACCCGAAAGCAATTCTCTTCTACAGAAATCAAGATTGCCCTTGGGTATAGTCATACATCCATTTCGTGACGTGAATGTGAGTACGAAATAAAATCTGTCTAACTAAATGATACTAATTAATTTTCTCTTACTCTCTCTTAGAGCCTACCCGTGATCCAGTGCATCAATATTGTACGTTGTCGCCTGTGTCGCACTTACATTAATCCCTTCGTCTATTTTGTTGATAGCAAAATGTGGAAATGTAATCTCTGCTATCGTGTCAATGAATGTAAGTTGCAAGATGAAAAGTCTTAGATAATATTAGAGACTCTAATTAATTTACTTTACTTTGTAGTGCCTGAGGACTTCCAATTTGATCCGGCCACCAAGACATATGGCGATGTAACCCGTCGACCGGAAGTCCGATCGAGTACCATTGAGTTTATTGCTCCCTCGGAGTATATGCTGCGTCCCCCACAGCCGGCCATGTATTTGTTCCTTTTCGATGTATCGATAATTGCCCAACAGAGCGGTTATCTGGAGACAGCTTGTGCGGTATTGAGTCGACATTTGGATGAAATGCCAGGAGATGCACGCACCCAAGTGGGTTTCATATGCTACGATAGTTTTGTGCACTTTTATAGCATGGCCGATGGCCTAAATCAACCGCATGAGATGACTCTATTGGATATTGATGATCCATTTTTGCCACGTCCCGATAGTTTATTGGTTAATCTTAAAGAATGTAAAGAATTGGTCAAGGATTTGTTAAAACAATTGCCCAAACGATTTGCCCATACGCATGATCCTGGTTCGGCATTGGGTGCTGCCCTCCAAGTAGCCTTCAAACTGATGGTAAGTGGGTTTAAGTAAAAAAATCTCTTCATGGAAATCTTTATTAAGTTACGTCTTTTGTTTCCTTTTTTAGCAAGCCTCTGGTGGCCGCATAACAGTGTTTCAGTCGTGCCTTCCCAATAAGGGTCCTGGAGCCTTGGAGCCACGTGAAGATCCCAATAATCGTTCGTCCAAGGATGTTGCCCATTTGAATCCGGCCACAGATTTCTATAAACGTTATGCTCTAGAATGCTCTGGCTATCAAATAGCCTGCGATTTATTCTTAATGAATCAACAATATAGTGACATGGCCACCATTTGTAAGATCATAAATCTAGAAACTATAATAGTCGAGTTGGTTTAATTAACAATTCTTTTTCTTTGATCATAGCTGGCATCAGTAAACACAGCGGCGGCTGTGTCCATCATTTTCCACTCTATCAGAAGAGCAAACCCCATATGGTGGACTCGTTCCGCATGTGTTTCAAACGATATTTGACACGCAAAATTGGTTTTGAAGCTGTGATGCGTATACGTTGCACACGCGGACTCCAAGTCCATACATTCCATGGCAATTTCTTTGTACGCTCTACGGATTTGTTGTCCTTGCCTAATGTTAATCCCGATGCTGGTTTCGGCATGCAAATCTCCTATGAGGAGAGCCTAAGCGATGTTAAAACGATTTGCTTCCAAGCGGCGTTGCTCTACACGAATAGCGAGGGAGAGCGACGCATACGAGTGCATACGGTGTGTCTGCCGGTGACGGCATCTCTGCCAGAAGTGATGCATTCGGCCGATACGGAAGCCATTATTGGTCTGTTATCCAAAATGGCTGTTGATCGTTCAATAGCCTCAAATCTATCCGATGCCCGGGATGCCTTCATCAATGCAACTATCGATGTGTTCAATGCATTTAAGATTGCCCAAAATCTACCATCTGGACAATCGGGTCAATTGATAGCACCACGAAGTTTGGCCCTAATGCCAATGTATATCTTGGCTATGCTGAAACATGTAGGTTTTCCTTTCTGCCCTATCATTATTATGTGTTTGATTGTTATATATTTTATCTGTTTGCTTGCAGCCTGCTTTCCGTGTGGGCACCAGCACTCGCTTGGATGATCGTGTCTATGCCATGGATTGCATGAAAACTTTGCCCTTGGATCAGCTTATGAAATATGTCTATCCAGAGCTATACAAAATCGATGCACTCATCTATCATGCACGCAATTCTAATGTCAGCAGTAACCAGCAGGAAGACGAAGATGACGACGATGAGCCATTACCAGATTTGCCGCGTCTTCAATTGTCGGCAGAGCAGTAAGTTATCAATTCGAAAACCTAAAGGGGCTATTTCCCACTATATCTGTGACCTTTCTCTGACTGTCGAACTTAAAGAGCAGAAGATTTATCAATGAGAAAGTCTAAAAAGGATGCTAATCATTCTATTCTTATACAGTATAATCCGGTTATAACGACGCTCAAGGGATCGACGATTTTCGTAGTTTGGGACCAACCACCAATCACTCATCGAACTTTAGTCGCTATAGCCGGACGGACGGTTTAAGCGGAGTCGTTATAACCGGATTCCACTGTACTTTCACACAATTCTTGACCTTTTAAGAACTCTCTAACATATAAAAAAGAACTAGACCAAAGATTTTTAAAGAGAATGATATTTTGTGTAGTCTCGTGCTTTGAAAAATTGGAGAGGTGTACTTTTTATTTTATAAATTTAGAAAGTTCTTGATTAGATTCATCATAATAATACGCTATAGTTTCGAAACACTTTATATTATCAATCTTAAAAGAGTGAAAAACAAACTATTTTGTTTGATATTTTTGAACACAATTTGTTGGTTGTTTTGTACGACTTTTCTAATATTTTTGATATCAAACCTTTTCGTTTACTATTTTCGAAAAGAAAAAACTTTTGCGTTAATCAATACACATATCCAGATATACATATCCAGAGGATTGCTAATATAAAGTAGAATATTTCTTAGGCTTGTATGAATTGGATTTATACACAATCATAGTGTACCATTTCTCAATCCATTTGCCTTTCACTCAGAGGAATAAAAAGTAATTTCAATTTTGGCAGACTTACATTTTACCTTTATCTTCCGAATATAAACAACAAATCGAGAGATGTAATGAGTAAAAGTCGATACTTTGCATGCAGTTATCAATTTCTGAGAGATAAATGAAATGAAAAAGACTTCTTCATGTTTTAATGATATGAAATTGACTTTTTGTTCCAAAATGCTGGTCATGCGTTTTTTAAGCTGAAAGGGCATAGAATATATGGAACCATTGTTAATAGCTAGAAAACATTTGAAGCTCCTGGTATATATAGCGAATAAATCGGTTCGAAATTAAGTGATAAACGTAAAAATCTTATCTTCTTACAAAAACTTTAAAGTTGATCACAAAAATTAACATGACAACATGAATGAATTCGTGTTTTGAGTTAAAGCTTTATTTTTTACGAGTGGAATTAAGCACACAACTATCTTTAGAATCTGATTGTTTGAAACAGAAACCGTCTATAGTATAATATTCCTGAAATGTATTTAGTTTTGGATTACTGGACGCTTTTTATTGAACTTTGCATAGCGAAATATATGTTTATTTTTGTTTGATGTAAACAATCGAAGCCTTCTTTAATAGTTCTCAACAAATCATTAAGTAAACATATCCGCTCCAAGTGTGAAATGTAAGTAAGAAACCGTCAACAAATCACATGGCCCAAATTTTCGATAAATTCCACCCCCCTTGGCATTTTTACAGACATTTGCCCACCTTTGAGACAATTTATAACATAATGGAAGTCCCTAATGTGCAATCAGGATCTTGCATATGAATTTCGATCAAATATTTATCTTTAGAAACGAATAACATTCCCTAACTTTTATTTATTTGCAGTCTGGATTCACGTTCAATATTTTTGATGGACTGCGGCAACCTAATAATGCTCTATGTGGGACTGAATGTACCCGTTGATGTCCTAGAATCTGTTTTAGGTAAGCTTTAATTAAATATGGACATTGGATTGTTGAAATTTACTTACCATAATGGTTTAATTTTTAGGCATCGGTTCAACTGCTGAATTGGCCGATTATGTCTATGGATTGCCAAGTGTTGCGACTGCCGAGAATGATGTGCTCAAGCGTTTCATTTTGCGTCTAAATTATGATAAACCCTATGGGCCGCTAGTGCAAATAATTAGGTAAGTTATTAGCGAACAATTACTTGGAATGATGACTTATTAACATTTGATTCTCTTTTTTCTCTCTGTAGGGACACAAGCCTCGCCAAGGGTATGTTTATTGAGAGATTAACCGATGATCGCAGTGAATCTAGTTTGTCCTATTATGAATTTTTGCAACACATTCGGGCTCAGGTTAAATAGTATATAAGCAGAAAAACCAATAACTATTATTGTATAAACGATAAATGGGAATTTCTTAGAACTTGAGACAACATAAACAAAAGAAAACAAGAAAAAAAAAAACAAATGGTGACTATGCGAAAATCTGTAGAGAGAACAAAAGAGCTGGAACTACTTGATATATTGAAATATTATAATAAGTCAGAGAAGAAGAGATATATAGAAGAAGAATTAAAAAAACAGAAAATACCATGTAGTAGTACATTAAACGTTATATTATATCGATGGAATTGTGGGGATGATGAAGCTCTTGCTCTTTATTCCTTTTGTATGTAATAATATTGTTTATATATTTTTTTTTCCAAAAAAAAAAAGTGCATGTATTTATTTATTTGTTGATTTGTTGCACTAAAAATATTAATAAAATCAATTAAAAAACTGTCACAATTGAGAAAATTTCTAAACGATGAAAGCAGAAAGAAAAAGTCAGAGCTAGAGTCAGTAGAAGAAGAAAGAACTGGACATTAATGTCTTGAAAATGTTATTTATTATAAAGAAAAACACATACACGCCTCCCCACACCCACACCCACACACACACACACACAAACACAAACACAAACACACAGTGGTATGTAAATTAAATAGTCAGGTTATTATACAAATTATATTTTTATTTTATTTTTGCTTGATACATTCTGTTGTTGCTTTATAGTTTTCATTTATCGCTTTCAAATAGTATTTATTTTATACATTTTACATTTATTTAGATTTATTTCTAAGAGAAATTGTGAAAACAAAAACAAAAGAATACAAAAAGCCAGCAAATTTTTTAAGTTGACAAATGAAAACAAATTTCTAATTTGTTTCTATAATTCGTAGTTAGCAAACTTATTTGAAATGGGAAATCCATCTGTGTATGAGAGGGAACATAAGTGAATGTCTTTTTTAATATATATATAAAATAAAACTAATCACAAGACAAGAAAGAAAAAGAAAAAAAATAAAAACGAAATATGGGAAATCACTGTAGGTAATAATATGTAGATGAAAACAAAAAACTTTAAATGGAAATGAAAATAAATATATACAAAAAGAAAAAATATGTATACATAAATCCATAATTATGTATTTGTAATTGTACAATATACTTTATATATATACAAACAAACACACACACACACAAACGAAACCAATACATCAAATACCATTTAAAACGAAATAAACATTTTATGGAAAACCATTCAACGTCTTTTCATTGTTTTTTTTTATCTTAACAGTGAATAAATAATTTCAAAAATTTTTAACATTTATTTATTTATTAACAATGTTAAATATAGTATTAATACTAGGTACAGGACCTTAGACCCAAACAAATTTATATAATTTTAGAACTAATTTATTTTTTGATTCGAATTTTCATTTTATTCTAACATGAAGAGTTTTTAGGGTAGCTAAAGGATTTATTCAAGCCTCTTTTTGTGCCTTACAAATATAGATTTTTTTCTTTTGGTTTTTTTTTGTTTTAATTTAAATTATAAATTCTGCCAGCTCTTTCGTTGAAGCTTCTTTTTTTTGCCTCTTTGATGTTATATTTTTTATTTATACATATATGAAAAACGAAAATTCGATTATTCATTTTGAATACTTTATTCACTAAGAATTCAAATTAATTCTTAACATTTCCAATTTTTAGTTGCAACTTCAATTTTCAAGAATTGAAAGGACTTTTCAATTTGCTTTGACTTAAAAAATAAAACATTACTGACTTAATTACTTTCACCATTTAAGTTACATATTTTGGAATATTTTTAACTCTTACGCTTATATTTTTTACTTAATTACTTTATCCATTTAAGTTACATATTTTGGAATATTTTAAACTCTTACGCTTATATATTTTAAGATTTCTCAAAACAAAAAATGATTAAATTCTGCCAGCTCTTTGGGGTTTTATTAAACAATTTCATTTACAGTGAAACCTCGATATAACGAATCTGAGGGGGATCGCAAAATTATTCGTTATATCTATTGATTCGCTATAGGTACTGAAATGTAAAACCTTAGTCCTTTCAAGGGACTTAACAAAAAATTCGTTATATTGGGTTTTTCGTTATAACGAAGTTCGTTATATCGAGGTTTCACTGTAATCTTATTTTTTTTGCCTCTTAGATGTAATATGAAAAAAAATTTTTTTTATTCATGTTGAATACTTAATAGAATTAATAGAATTCTATTAGAAAATAAGAATTCAAATTAATTCTTAACATTTTCAAATTTAAGTTAGAACTTCAATTATCAAGAATTGAAAGGACTTTTCAATTTGCATTGACTTAAAAAATAAAACATAACGAACTTAATTATTTTCTCGATTTAAATTAAATATTTTTCAATATTTTAAACTCTTACGCTTATATTTTTGAAGTTTCCAACTCGTTTTTCAACCAAAGATTTCTAAAAACAAAAAATTTCCATAAAGTGTGAACATTTTTAAGGACTTTAATAAACTTACGGGTTAAAGTAGGGGGAACGGAGAGGATATTGACGTTTGGGGGTTTTGGATACATTGGAAACTTCGGGTTTCTTTTCTTTTCCCTCCGCGCTATGCTTCATTTTCAAATGATTCTTTAGACAATCCTCATCAATATAGACTTGATCACAATTGGGACATTCAAAAATCTGAAAGTATTCTGATGGTTTGGCATTGCATTTTAACTCGGCCTTTACATGAGTTCCATGATAACGTTTATGATGTGAGTCAAGGGCTAAGCGAGACCGTAGATTCCGACCACAGAGGTTACAGGTAAAAACTTCACTTGAGCACTCAAAGACTGGCTCAAAGGTATGCAAGTTAAGATGCTTCTGCAGCTCGTCCATATGGTCAAAAGGTTTCGCACAGAGAAAACATGGCAAGGTCATTAAAAGGTCACTGGAGGATTCCATTTTTTTCTGAAACAGGAAAAAACAATCATAAAATTGAATAAACAAACCTCTGTTTATGTATTTCTTTAGGGCAGGCAAATTGGGATTTATGATTTCACAGTGGTTTCCATATGGTTTAAACGATCTACATGTGTTTCTTTAAGGATTTACAACATTTATTTCAAGTCTCATATTTCATTTTTGTTAAAAATTTCTAATGTTTTCGAAAAAGTTTTAAAAAAGGATTCTGTTCGGGGAATTTCTGATCCATTTTGTTCATTTTATAAAGTACTTTAACGACTAAAACATGAAAGCCTTCTGCAAACTATTTTATAGGAATCCAGTAAAAAATAAACCTACGAATATGTATTATTATATTAACAGTGAAATTTAATTTTAAAAAAAAAGTGGTGCGAAGAAAAAGTTACAGAAAACCCAAAAAATTTACAAAAATTAGTATAATAAATTATTGTAACCACTCAAAAAAAAAAAAAGTCATTTATCTTACTTCTTTCTTTTGAGTCTTTATTGCTTAGGTTCAAAAAATTTCTAAAAAATAATAATGCTTCCTATATAAACTCAAATACAATGTCATGCAATTGAATAGGGACAAGATTTTCTTTATGAATTCCATAATTTTACCAAAAAGAAACAATCTACAATAAAAAAAATAATTTTTTTATTATCAGTAGGTCATTAAGTGTAATGATTAAAATATAAGACAATTATTTATTTATAGATCCCATTTCTGTAATTTTTGTTTTGATTTATACTAAGGATTACGTTTTGAACAGCACTTGATTAGGCCCATTATTATTATTATTATATAAATTTTATTTAAATAGTATTTGGTATCACCATTCTTCGAAACATTATTATAATTGCGGTTAGCAAGGGATTCATTTTGGTTTTTTTTTTATCGAATTCAAGGATATATCACTCCCTATTCAATTGCATGCCAGTGTTTTACAGCAGAGTCCTGTAGACGAACTGGAGATCTCTTAGTGCCTTTAACTCTAAATCGGTGCATGAATGTTTTACCCTAAAGCAAGGGTAGTCACGGAAATTTCACTTGGGAGCCATAGCATCAGGCTGAGCAGAGAAAAAGGTAACTTTTGCGAGTCGACACACACAAAAATTTGTCTCTTGAGTTTTTGAGTGCTCGAGACCGCGAACCTTTTTCCCCCCTATCCCCGTAGACAATCAAGAAATGCGTCCTTCTATCGCCAAACGATTTTTTTGTCGGGACGACGATCGCTCCATCGACCCAAAAAATGTTGTTTTATGACCCACCATAAAGCTCGAGACACAAATTTTTTGTTTGCATCCTTGCCCTAAAGATTCTGCTCTGCTCAAAGTTATATCTTCCTCTACTAAAAACGTCTATACTTTCCTATTTAGCTCATAGTAAGCTATGGTTAGTATATAATGATCTATTTGTCTGTTATTTCAAATGCGTACCTATGCGATTCGTGCCACCCCTGGGTCAGTAGGATGGGAAATAGACAGCTTTCTGATTAGGTTTGCGCCTAAGGGTGTCGTAGGGGCCACTTAGACATTATTGTTCGAAAAAAATCCATCTACATCCAGTGTAATAATATAATCAATAATTAAAATCTGACATTTTTCGAAAAAATAAATCTAGACTCTGTTTAAAATTGTTGTTAAATGAAAGGGCTCAACTTTCTTCAGAAGCTTTAGATCGCCTGACCTAATCAAGTAGATTAAGAACACTCAGTATAAGTATAGGAATTTTTTAATGCTTACGTAATCTAAAATAATGAAGATACAAAAATCAAAAGTATTGAACTGCAAAATAGATTGTGCTTAAG
The DNA here is from genome assembly GCF_018902025.1 of Drosophila willistoni. Taxonomy (NCBI): domain Eukaryota; kingdom Metazoa; phylum Arthropoda; class Insecta; order Diptera; family Drosophilidae; genus Drosophila; species Drosophila willistoni. The sequence goes on from NW_025814048.1 coordinate 5,089,928, forward strand.
ATTACAAATCGAGTTCATCTGAAATGGTTTCAGATGCACTAAAGAAATATACAAAACGAAACAAAAACAAAACAAAATTGATTCATAAAGAATCATATGTCAAATATTACTTAAAACCCAACAAACATGCATCCACACTCTGTGGAAAACATGTAAGATTATAGCAACGGCACGATATCAAGTGGCCAGCTCTGAGCATGAAATATAAACAATTTTCAACCCTCGAAAACGTTGGTCATTAGAATAAGAATTTTTGAGAACAATTGTCGTCTCATAGATTCAAAGATTTTATATACAACACTTTGGTAAATCAAATCAATTCATATATTTATATTTATATTTAACGAACGAAGATTGGGTTATTTTTCTTCTTTCTATTAACCCTTAAGATTAAGATTGCATATAACTGATCTACACTAACATACATACTAGGGAAAAAAAATTTCCACTGACCTGACAGAAAGAACTTCAAAGCGATAAAAAAAATTGGTTCTGGTTTCAAGAATCAAAACTATACCTACTATAAAATTTGCCGACGCTTAGTTCTCGAATGACATGTGTTGAATTTAAGAACAGAAATACATAAACAACTATTGTATTTTAGCATGTGTTCGAGAATTTTTGATATTATATCCATATGCTTGAGATTTTGAATGCGACTACATGAACTTGAGTGTGGTCCTATATGGGCAAAGAAACCAATGCCCGCATGGGAAGTAAATTTGCTTGGCATGGGGTAATATTTGACCCTCATATTAGAATCGAAATGTTAAATGTCTACCCAGGGTCGGATTTAAAGGAGGATAATGGAAGTTGTTGACTTCATTTTAAGTCGATTTATTAATATTTATATTATGATTCATAACATCTAACTACAAGGCACAAAATAATAGACAAAAAACAAGATATTGTTTAAAAACTTTTCAAAAACGATTGCCAAATAGTATCCTGGCCCTAGATTTATCTAAATTCGGCCCTGTGTTTAAGAAACTTACACATATGGCCATTAAAATTGGTCTATGTAAGTCTATTTTTAAGTAAGTCTTAACTTATTAAAGATTCTTAATACTATCATATATGTAGACAGAGCTAGAGAATAGATCTATCTATCATATTGGTTATAAGAAAACCATTGAAACCTTATAAAAAGGTAGCATATTTTTGTTGGTTAAACCAAAATAATTTTCCATGCCTTTTGGACACGTGTTCAAGAGGGCATTTTGGGACTTTTTGAATATGTAAAACCCTCTTCATATTCTTAGATCCCTTTTAACGACGTCCATGCATGTCTGTAGAATGTCAATGGTCTTAAAATGTTTAGTCTCACAGTATGGGGTCGCGTTTCAAATTTCAATGAAATTTAAAACACTTTTGCTTTTTGCTTGTTTACTTCATTGAAGTGGTTATTGTATTCCCTTAGAGAGTCCCATTTCTTTTCACTTTCTGTCCTTACGATCGGTACGAATAAGTTTCACTTTTCGAAACTAAACATACAATGCGAAATAAAACACAAATAATAATTGAAATAAAATCACATTTATATACTCATACATATATGTACTACATATGTATATATATAGAAATAAAACAACAACAAAAAATAAAGAATATAATTGAATAGGGATTCCGGGAGAAGGAAAATAACCCAATCTTCATTCGTTGAATTCAAAATATGAACTGATTTTATTTACTAAAGTACGGAGTTTATATAGGAAATCTTAGGCTCTAGGAGGTAACAATTGTTCTTAAGGAGATCTTATTCTAGTACAACTCACACCCACGCATTCGGGGGTTGAAAAATTATTATTATTTTGGGCACGGCGTCGGCCACTTGACATCCTGCCGTCGTGATCGTTTGGGTTAGTTTACAATTACAAGTGTTTTTCCCACAACGCGTGTGGCTGATAGTAATTCTAGTCATATGCTAGGTTAGTTGTTTTGTGCCAAAGTACAGTTGTATTATATTTTCTTTAGTGCATCTGATTGGGTGAAGCCGCTTCAGATGAACCCGATGTTTATTCTTAAACATTCTGCAAGGGGCCACCAAATGGGGCAAGTGGGATTTATTTGTATAGTATGTAATTAGTTTTTTATTTAAGCGACCTTTAAATTGTTAGAAAACCATGCTTTGCCTCCGCTCGCCTCTCCTTAAACTCGTTCGAACTCCGCTCGCCTCTCCGATCTGCTCCTGCGGCCACCTGTCACCATCCTTTTCGTCTCTGAAACTATGTTGTTGCTCTTCTGCTAACGTGTTGCCTCTTTGCAAATATTTCATTGCTCTTCTGCTGTCCTTTGTTGGCTAATTGCAACTGTTTCATTGCTCTGCTGCTGATCTTTGTTGCCTACTTGCAACTACATACAGCGTTTGCAACGATATTAGTGTACATATACACTGCCGAAATTACTACAGTTGCTCCACTAGCCAAACTGCCTTTAAGATCGGTTAAAAACTCTCCCGCCGCTGAAGATACTACAGTTGCTCCACTAGCCAAACTGCCTTTAAATTCAGACGCACGCATTTTTTATTTATTAAGCAATAATATTTTGCTTTAATTTTATACTCTGTCTCTTACCACTGGTGGGGGAAAACAAGAGTTTTTTATTTTGCTACCTTTATCTGATCTTATCATAAGAATTCAGACCTTAAGGAGCTGATTCATTCTCTGAGTCTCTTACCACTGGTGGGGGAAAACTACAGAGTTCCTTTTTCTCGAAGGACCAAAATGATCCATCCGGCTCGAAGGACCAAACATGATCCATCCGGCTCGAAGGACCAAAATGAATAGGGATTCCGGGAGAAGGAAAATAACCCAATCTTCATTCGTTGAATTCAAAATATGAACTGATTTTATTTACTAAAGTACGGAGTTTATATAGGAAATCTTAGGCTCTAGGAGGTAACAATTGTTCTTAAGGAGATCTTATTCTAGTACAACTCACACCCACGCATTCGGGGGTTGAAAAATTATTATTATTTTGGGCACGGCGTCGGCCACTTGACATCCTGCCGTCGTGATCGTTTGGGTTAGTTTACAATTACAAGTGTTTTTCCCACAACGCGTGTGGCTGATAGTAATTCTAGTCATATGCTAGGTTAGTTGTTTTGTGCCAAAGTACAGTTGTATTATATTTTCTTTAGTGCATCTGATTGGGTGAAGCCGCTTCAGATGAACCCGATGTTTATTCTTAAACAATAATAATAAACAATATATTCGGATATTCGAGAGTCTCCCGGGAGTTACATATACACATCTATAACGAAGTAATATTCCGATGGGAATCTGAAAACAGTTGACTCATCGTTTTTATATTTAAATGCAACGATAATGTCTTTGCAAAATCGGCGATATCAGCAAAAAAAAAAAAAGCAGCAGCATTAGCAAACTTTTTGCTTTTTCGAGTTGCCCGAGTTGAATGACATTTCTATATACATAGTAAGAAATGATACTATAAGCGATAACTACTACATATACATATATACATGCTTACAATTTGATCACTTTGTATCAGCTAAGCTGTAATACATATTAAAAAAAATAAAAAAAAAAAACAAAATTTTAAATGTAAGTAAATAACACTTAGATCTAACTTAGCGTTCCGTTTGGTTGGTGGGAGGCTTTCATCATTCCATCATTCGTTCAATCGTTTTCCTTTTTCTTTTCTTTTCGCTTTTGTTTTTGGATTTGTTCCTTGTTTTTTTGCTTATAAGCAGGGGTCGAACCACAGATTACTAGAAGAATAAAATAATCACATTTATATTTGCTGTTTGTGTTTGTATGTTCTCATTTTTGATAAGCACAGAATCTTTTTTAGAAATTCAAGACGTACGGGTTGAAAAATGGTGAACGCAGCGGATATTTTTGTTCCGGCTCCCATGTGGCGAAATTTTGCTGACGTGGCGGCTCTGGTTCTGGTGCTTCACTGGTGCTCATATATTTCTGGGCCGGCTCATTGGCTGGATTATATTGTGCTGCTGCCAGAGAGTTAAGTAAATTTGTACTCCAAATTTGTCTTCCTCCCAGCCCAGTGGAAGTTATGCTCTCTGTGGAATTTGTTGTTGTCACTGAAGTTTCTGATGATGGTGACGTTTGATCAACTGGTTGTATTATTCCGTGTTTTGCTTTCAAATGTAATTGTAAAAATGTTTTACGTTTATATTGCTTCCTGCAAACATAACATTTTAAAGTTGGTTGTTGTGCCTTCCGCAGGGCCTCAGCCTCACGATGATGATTCCGACGATGATAGCCCAGTTTATATTTTGAATTGAAGATTTTGCCACAATAGTCACATGAGTATAATATATTCATGTCATCTAATTGACGATTTTGTGGTGATTGCCTGAGCGATTCTGTAGCCTCAGCCAGGGCATTCTGTTGCAATATATTCGCATGTATGGACAAATGTTCTTTAAGTCTATCGAGATTATTGAATGGCTGTTTGCACAGATAGCATGGCACACAAATCATATATCCTTGAGGGGCCTCCAAATTTGAATTACTTAGGAGTTGACTTAAAAGTGGCATCGTTTCCTGAACGGGATGTGGATGTGAATGGGGAGGCATTCCCACCGGATAAGGCGGCGATTGCGGCGGAGTGGCTATCCCCATTTTTTGCAATTGCATTGGCTCTATTGCTGTAGGATTGGCTCTTTTAATATTAGCCACCTTGAAGTTGGCAGAAACCTCCGTTATTTCCACATCATCGTCACTACTATCATAGCCATGACCATCTATGGTAGAGGCCGGAGTTTTGGGCAATTCAAAAGTATGAGACATCTAGAAAAATGGATAAAGAGAAAGTATTTTTTTTTTATGCTTCTCACTTGTTTCTTTCACGACTTTCTTTTGGGAACTGTCATCAAATGTACTACACAGTATATCAAATAATTCTTTGCACACGCAAAAATTTTACTTCAATTTATTTTAAAGATGACACTTCACCGTGCCATGAAGTTTGAACCAACTTTTTTTTGGCTCAATGAATGACACTTCACCGTGCCATGCAGTTTGAACCAACTTTTTTTTGGCTCAATACGTATTTGTACAACAAATAATGAAAATGCATTTTAATTCCATTATAGGATCAAAGACACACCAAAAACTCAATTATTTCTTTGCAAAATGCAAAGCCAAGCAAATAAAAGGGAAGGGAATGAAGTCACGGTGAACTATTTTGACAAATTGAGAAAGTCCGTCGTGTGTGTTTGACGTAAAAGGACTACAGTAGCTGACAAAAGTATACAAATAAACGAAAGCGCAATAAACATTAAAGATGTAAGTATTTAGTAGACAGATATTGACAAAAAAGCATTCTATGAAAATCATTATTACACAAAAGCTTGGCTTTACTTTTATTTTAATAAATTTAAAAGAAAATGAAATATTGGAAAGTTCTAGACTTTTATATTGGGCCATTTATCGGTTGTGGGAACCCTACCAAGTTGATAAATCAGAACGTATACATACGCTTGGCAACACTCGGGTACTTGAAGTGTGACAGCCGAAGTGTGGGGAATCAGCTAAGATGGCTGTGACATTTAACATTGTATATTCAATAACGACTAATTAAAAAAGGAAAACTGAAAATCGAAGTTGCTACATTGGCATTTAAATAGGATAATGTATTTTTCATTATACAAATGTCCTTTAAAATGGAAAAGTAGTGGAAAGTAAATGACAAGGCACATAACATTATCTTCTTTAACGAATAAAGTTCTGTATATGTAGCAATTAACATTAATTTATTAAATTCCGAAATCCCGTTGCGGTTTCCAGAGAAAGCGAAAAATGCTAGATAATCAACAGAGATAACGAAACTCCATAGAAGGCAGAGCCAATAAGAATTGAGTACTTGTCTTTAACTTAACACGTGGATCTTTAGAGGACTTGGTGCTTGTCAAATTTAACTACAGACGGCCAATAGATTATGAAATTTTATAAGTCAATGAGATTTTCAAACTTAACACTACTACTTATAGAATTTTGAAAATGTCAGTTTCCTTTAACAAATTTCCTTCAATTTGTTGCAAAAAGGGTATATTAATTTTGGTCAGAAGTGTGCAACGCATAGAAGAAAGCATTTCCGACCATATAAGGTATATATATTCTTGATCAGCACGACGAAAAAAGTTCTTATATCCATGTCCGTCTGTGCGCTAGTCTGGATCAACACAAACTCCTCCTAGATCGTAAGAGCTACAGAGTTTAAGATTTGTAGGCCTTTATATACTGCACAGGTATGCATAGCTCGGTGTATATCTCGGATTCAGCAAGGTCGGAGCACTATATTATATAGCTCTCTTATAAACTGCAAAGTCATGAATAGTGACTATTCTCAATAACTTCGTTAATTTCCAAGACATTGTTGAAACTTAATATTGGTGAGTTTAAACCTGTAAACAAGTGTGCCAAATTTAATCAGGATCGAGTGACTCTATCATATAGCTCCCATGGGAACAATCAGTCGAAAACAACGACTTTTCTAAATAACTAGGTTACTTTTGACACGATTGCTTTAAAATTAAACATTTGTCAGTTCTATATATCTGTTAATTACTGTGCCGAATTCGATCAAGATCGGCTGCCTATATCATATAACTCCCATAATAATCGGTGGTAAACAGTGACTTTGATCAATAACTTCGACATTTCCTATACTAAGATTGTAGGGCGACTTTTTAGATAAAATGTTTTTCCTTTTTGACGGCTATAAGTAAGGAAAGAGCAACAAAAAACGTGCAAGGGTATATAACATTTCTTTTCTACATTATTACAAATTTTTTTTAACAAGATTTTTTTTATATTTCTACTGAGACTTTTTTTTAAAGAAGTTATCTTCCTTCTTTAATGTTTTTCTTTGTTATATGGCTTCGATCCGACGAGTTATCAAATATGATCTTAGTTGGGTAATTTAAACTTCAGTAGCTTTGGAATGACTATATCGAGTCCTTTTCCTACACTGATCGAACATATACATATGTATGTATATAGTTTGTGGGGTTGAAAACGACCCCTTCTCCAAGTTACAATCATCTGAACAATTTTATAATACCCTCCAGAAGGGTTTAAAAAAGAACAACTAATCCTCCTAGTTAAAAAATATAGCACACTTGTATTATAAAAGTAAAATAAAAAAACCCTTGGAACACAAGAACTCACAATTCGTAAGTTTTCTATGATTTTCCTATGCGCCATACATTTAACACCAGAATCAAGAATTTCGTTTTTATGACGAAATAACTGAAAACCATTGGGCAACACTGTGGCTTTTAGCTGTTATTTATTATTAATTCTATTATTTCGCTTACATTTTAAAAATAAGTCTTAAGTCCATTACTTACCTGTTCATAATTCATTTTCACTAAATTTTGTAATTACTACGTTTCTATTTCCAAAAACAAAAAAAGAAAGAATCTAAATTCCTCCGCAACGTGCGAACTGGTGAACAGTTAACCAAGAAATGAGCGGCCCTTGCGCTTTGCTACGATCAAGCGTGTACGGGGTGTTAAATATCTTTCCTTCTTCAACTCTAAGCGACACAACGAGAGAGAGAGAGAGGGAGATACGTGATCAGAAAGATTTTTTTCTTCAATTCTCTCTTTCTCTTATTATTCTAACTGTTCTGTTTACTTAGCTTCCTTCTACTTATATGTATGCATGTTGTATGTGTGTACATTTATGTAAGTAAATATGAATGTGTGCGTTGTATTGTTGTTGTTGTTATTCTTTTTTATTATTGCGTCTCGCCAATTAATATTTCCGAATAAACGGGATGCTAAGGCTAATTGGAAGAGTTTTAATTCTCAGTCCTTGCTCGTTTTTTTTCTATGATCGGTTGGACTCACTCGTTACGTTTCTGAACGACAACTGAACGAGAGCAATCTAGAAAATAATATTCTGAACATTTTCTGTTTTTGTTTTTGCGTTTAAAAAGATAAGAAAACGTTGTGCAAATTACTGTTTTAATTCACAAGCAACATTCTAATATGATGATTAAAGATTTGAATTGTGGACGAGGGAAGTTAGTTAAAGTCTTACTTTAGATTTTTTCTACGCACTTAAATTTTTTTTTTTTGGGTTTTAAATTTTGTGCGTACTTTTGTTGTTGTTGGTTTTTTTTTTTTTTTGTCACTTCCGTTTATTGGTTGCTGTTGCCTCTAAAGTTTATTTTTAACTATGGTCCAGTAGCTGCAATTAAAATCCTGCGACCTGCATCTAAGTGACCACCCACTTGTTTGAGTTATATAAAGCTTTCACATGAAAGCTCATCAATCTACTGCATTGATTGACGGTGGATGGAAAATTGATACTTACAATAGCTGGCATAAGTATTTTGACAAAGGTGTATCTTTGATCAATGAGATAGATAGAAAAAGAATGGAAATGCGAAATTTTAATACTTAATTCTTTTTGCATACAAATATTGTGTATTGTGTCATTAGGGTCGGAGGGACATGTGAGATTTCGGAAATTTGGTTAATTGCCAATAGACTTTGTTAGGTAGTTTTTGTTATGTGTATTAGTAAGCTTCTAGTACAAAATCAGTGACTATGAAAGTCGCTATCATTGCTTAGATCAATGGAACAACAAAGATGAGTTGACAAAATAGTGAAAGGTGAGACACAATGATCTTGTTTCAAATCATCTTTTTAATTTGATTAATCATATTCTATATGTAGAATAGTCTTAGTAAATAGATAAAATCTGTTTTATTCCGGTCAATGAGATAATAACTAAGTATATTAACTTGTGGTAAGTTATGCATATTTTCACACTGTGTCCTTTTCTCCTGCTGCTATCCCTAGTACCTCTTGTATTATCTCTGGAGTGTGACCTGAGATAGAATTTCGCTTATAAAGAATGCGAACAAAACAGAATAATACACTTTGTACTTAAAAAATTTATAGGAATTGATTAGAAATTCATCACGGGTATAGACCGGTGTGTGGAGTTCAGTGTCATGTAGACTTACAAATTGGTTCAATTGAAATTGTAAAGAGCAAAAACTTTAAATAAGGAACAAATCTAAGTAAGTAGTAAAGACTTTAATGTTTACATTTTCATAAGAGTTTCTATTGGCAAACACTTACTGCTTAAGATTAAACATTGTAATTGTTTTAGATAGAGTAATTTTATAACAATTTTTCAATAATTACAATAAAATACATAAGTGAACTATAAGGTTAAATTTAAAACGACAAAACAGGTTTATACATTCGTAGAAAAGACGAGAAAACAGAAAACATCTAATGAACAGCGGAAGTAGGATCAAAAATTGATTTATCCTTTACCGTTGGGACGTGACCTTTCAGGGATCGTGTTTAGCATTAGAATAAGATCCTTTGATCTCACCTATACACACATACATACATATGTACATACATACATATATACTTTTTCAAATGTAGAAAATAACCTCACCAGATAGGAGTTGAAATTTTTGTATCGGTTGTTGTTTTATAAAAATGTTAAACTCATTATTTTCTGTGTGGAGTTAAGGAGTCTCTATGATTGAAAAATATTTACAGTCGAATCTGATTAAAGTGAAAACTTGATTATTTTGATCGAGTAAAGAAATAAAGATCGGATTTAAAACTATGTGATTCGAGATGGAAATTGAAAAGAAATATTTTTATTAAATATGCATTGATATTCATATCTTTTTGTATATGTACTATGTACGTACGTTAGGAGTCTTTTTTACGAGACTCCGTGTCGGGCTGTGGCGCTACTATGATCCTTCGGAAGATGACACACAAGACTCACTAATTTACCATGAAACTAATTACTCAGAAGTTTCGATTTAACTTTATAGTTCGTTTATTAATCACTTGATTGTACTTCTGGTTCCGAGGTTACACCAACACTAAGACTTAGACTGCCTTTCCTCCAGCGATCGGGGCCTTAAATATACATCAAGGGGGCTGATCAATGTCTATTAAAATCGTACTGTGGCCGATCTTGGAAGTAGGTCGCTCTTCCGGTGAAGTCAGAAAAGTGCTTACGAAGTTAGTATTGGGTGAAGCGTTAAAGTGCTTACTCCAGGTATAGGAAGTCCATTATATGACAAGTGGCTAGTGTGGATTGAATCGGGGTCACAATGTACTTAAAGTTATGGGATGTGTGTTATACTACCCGGAACTTATTCAGCATTTTCTTGTTTTGCGTTCCATTTTCGTACATATGCATTGTAGTGGTATTCCTATTCAAAATTAAAAATAGAGAAAATATGAGGAAAATTAAGGGATTCCTGATAAAAACGCAAACTTGTTGTAAATAAAGTCTTTTTACGTTTTCTTTTCGTTCTTTTCGGAGTTTTCCAATCATTCTTTATCGCATGCTTATCTACAAACTTTTTATATATGGATAAATAATATAAGGTTTTCAACATAAAATTTTTTTTGATAAAATTGTCGACCTTTAATCTATGTTTATATTCTTATCTTATATAGCAAACACTAAAAACCCTTTCTATTTTTATTGGCAACAAATTCATATTGAGCCATCATTTAATACGAGTTCGTAATTTAAGCCAAGATCTATCCCTTTTTTAAGATCGCCCAATCAAACTGTGTAAAATGAATTGTAAGACTTAAAAACGAGAGGATCACAATAGTTATTATGTTCCTGAAAGTCGTACTATAATAAATAATTATTTTGGAAATAATATATGTATGAGTGGATTTTATAACTGTCTATATGCAAATTCTGTGGCAGAGTAAACAAAGGTGATAAGACTCTAATTAGAATCTTTAAAGAATTTGTGTCTTTTTTAGATGGTTAAGACCAAAAATATCAAGAAGATATATATAAGAAGAAATAGTTACGAAAATTTCAATGTTTATTGTGTTATCTAAAACTTTATACTTTATGAATACTTTCTATGGGAGCTAAATGATATCGTCATCCGATCTAGCTGCATCCAAAGTATGCTGAACTTCAGCTCTATACAGTCTAGGAAAAATTTTCCTCGCCTGTACAATGTACATATGTATGTATGTATGTACATATGTGTGAATATGAATGTATTTGCAGTCCTGATCACAATTTTTGTAGTCCTTTTGCTAAGATATAAATAGTGGAATGACCGGTCTTAGGGCTAAATAAATCTGCTTATTTTGGGGGTTATATTATTATATACATTATGTACTTACTTTTTTAAAATCTTTAATTTTTATGGCGTGTTTTAACACTGTACAGTTGTACAGTATATAGTTATATAATACTTCTTTCTTAACTACAAAAGAAAATAATTAATGCTGCATCGATCGAGTTACCTAAAACCAAACTTGAGTAAAAATTGATAGAGCTATCCAATCGTTAATTAAAGCACCTTTCTATATCTTCCATCTCTTTCATTCCTTAGGTTTTTCCATAAGGTGCCAACATTTCTATTTACAATTCCCTATTTTCGTCATCTTAAAGCATTGTTTTGTCCTCCCGTTTTACTTTACTGTTTAAGTTTATTGTTCTACCATCATTTATCCAAATACGCCATGTCCAAATACTTCTGCCGTCAACTGTATAGTGCCAAATTTAACTCGACAACAGGTAGGCGGCATGGCAACAAGACATTCTTCTAAAAATTCATGTTCCATCATGTATTCGCAATTCTTATCTCTAAAAGTCTATGAGTAATACATATGTATGTAAGATTTATTGACGCCATGGAAAAAAATGAGCATCGAAACTGCTAAGAAATTGCACAATTTTTAGAGATAAGAAAGGTTAATCCAAACCATCGTTCTGTGATCCTGTTGAAAAATGAAAAAAACATCAATGTGATGCCGTTCCATTTCCTTTGCTCATAATCTTAATTGATAATAAAGTGATTCGCTTTGAAATTTTTATAGTCATATATAATTGCTTGCAGCATATTGCTTTATCTGCCACATTACTTTTCTTATCAGCATTTAAAATTAGTAAATTTGGATTGGCTAGTTTCATACGACTCGGCTTGGCGATTATTTTATAAGAAACCTTGCACTCAGGTTAAGTTTCTATTTGAATTAAGCTCAATAAATGAAGAAGATATTTTTGTTTTGAAAAAAAAAACATATTTGTTTTATTGCCCAAAATATAATTTAGTTAATCATTATTTCAACTATTTACTATATAGTAATTATTATATTTTCGCTTGACATTACACATTTCATTTTCTTGCTTTTCCTTTTTACTAGTTTTCTTTTTGATTAAACGCAGTCTTTTTGTCGCTTTCATATCAACGAAGAGGCTAACATTGGACATTGGCTAACGGTATTCCAAAATATTTTATGTAATATTAATGCTGCTTGTTATTTATGTATATTTTTAGGATAATCCTTATTAAAGTAGCATTTTGCTTTTGAAATTTGTTAAACTAACTACACTTATAGTTAAAAATTACAGTTGCATCTTATTTATATATGTATAGAGGACCAAATAAAATATATATTTACAAATCATATCCTAAAAAATACATTGAATCAAACATTTCATAATCCATAATCCGTTTTTGTTGCCTGAGATAATCTATGCCAAACGATGAATTGTTCAGTTATGACATAGCATATGAAATGGAGATTCATATATTTTTAGGGTTTAAAAGAAATACCATGGCTAATATAATTATAGAATTAAAGTAAAACATTAGAAATATATATGTATATATATATATATTATGACTTGAGTATGATTGTGTATATGGGTGTGCAATATTTATATATTTACATAACTCGATGTAGGTATGTATATCTTCTATGATGTGTAAGTGTGTGTGTGTGTGTGTAATTGTGTGCTTATTTGTTTTTTTTTTCCAATAGGAACCATAAAATATATCTATATACACATTTACATTTGTTTATGTATAAATATGTATGCAAATATGCTGAGTAATTGTCGTTCTTCCTACTAAATGTGTGTGTGTGTGTGTATGTGTGGCTGAGGTGTGCATTGTGGCTTGTGGCATAAATTAAATTTAAAGATGATTTTCAGTCAATAACAAATCACTCAAAATGCCTTCATTACTCTGAGTGTAGAGAAAAACTTCATGGATCGGTTGGTATTAGGCAATTTGATTGCGACTATGTGCTTCATCCTGTTGAATGGCAGTTCCTGCAATGCAAACATAAAGTAAATCATATAAATATAAAGTTGTTAAATCTTATAAATTGTTTAAAAAACAAAAGCTAAATAACGCACAAACAAGTTGAGCAAATGATTTTGAAGATGAAGGCTTTATTTTGCGGCACATTTAAAACATTCTCATATTAGTACGAAGAAAACAAACAACAACAGAATGCATTAAATTGTTTGGTAAAGCCCACATACCCGAAAATTATGGCCAACATAACAGAGAGCTTTAAACAAATTTAGATTTCAATTGAAATCACTCAACGTTCATTTAAAGCAATGTCAGTGCACATGACCAAACAATCCGAATCCAAGGATTCTATATCTTTCTTGGCAGTGCCAACTCTCAAATCGTGCCCTGAGAGCAAAGTTGAAAAACAAAAAATGTTCTAGAAAACCAATTTGTCTCAAAGATTTCCCTAAGATTTTCCTTACCTAAAGTGGCACGAGCGGCATTATACTTGTCCTTGAGTACAAAACAGGCTGTGAATAAGAAGAATATGCCTCCCAGCACTTCCACAAAACTTGTGGAGAATAATGCATATTGCAGGCCCTGGAATTCTATCAGATCCGATTCCTGAAAACGGAGAAAATTTTGGGTTTCAATAAGAATTTCATATGGAATTTGAGTAAATTTCTCTTACCTGTTCTGGTTTACTGCTCAGGGCTGCTGCCGCCGCGGCTGTGACATTGTTTTGTATCATTTGCATGGCATCTGTAACCGTTTCGGTAACCGTATCCAATATACTCTCCGTACTGCTGCTGCTGAGTGTGAGATTCTCCGAGACTAGAGAGAGACTTTGCAATTCACCCTGTAGACCCAAATTTTGCGGATGTGCGCGCAAATGTTTCATAATGCTCTCGGATATCTAAAGATAAGAAAATCCACAAAAAAAAAAATAGCAAACATTTATTTAAGAATATAATTTATAAATTTTACTTACCACACCCACGAGATACGGACTGCCGGCATCGCCCAGAGCATGGGATATGAGAATTTGGAAGGCTTCCGCTGTGGAACGTCGTGTGGGCACAACAACATACTGTAGACGCAAAAAGAATTCAACATTATATATATTAGTTTAGTCTAAAACACAAGTCTTATCAATAAAACAAGCAAGAGTTACCAGCAACAACAAATAGAACAACATAAATAACAACAACAACAACAACAACAGCAATAAGTGATAATTGTGAGTAAAGCCAAAGCCAAGTGCAAAAACGTAAACTAAATTAAATGAAATGAAATTAAGGCAATTAAAAAGAAATTCAATTTGAGCGCCAAAACACACAATCAACAATTGTTTTTAAAAAAGCTTTTTCTAGATGGAGCCACTTAACGTAACACAACGTAAGCGCGCAACGTAGTGTGCGTAGCAAACAAAAGCCGTGGGAACACTTCTTTGGCTAGCAGCTGGGAACAGTTCTATATTCAAACGCAACCGCCGCCTACGCCGCACTGCTTTTTGTTGATTGTGTGTGGAGGGGGCACAGATTTTTGCAAAATCAAAATTTTCAAACTACTTTTAGGTATATATGTATTTAGCTGAATGCATATAGTAAATTTTACTGTTATAATTCAAATGTTATGAGATGCAGTATGAAAACTATCTACCAATTTACTCACCTAAATATATATATCTATCTCTTTAGTTACGTCAATTGAAAATCTCATATACAAATAGATATCATATAATCAAATTTCCTTATCATAAATTCTATCAGGGTAATTAAAAGTAACGCCACCTTCTCTCCAACTAGGGAACTATATATGTATGTAGGTATATATTTGTTTAGCGATTAGATAATCCCCCGGTTTGGAAATTGAAATGGTTTATTTTTGTGACGAAATTTTGTTTTTGCTGCTACTGCTACTTTTTCTGTTTGTCTATGCGTTTTGACCAATGCTACAAAAAACCGTTTGACAAGGCCCCAAAAAACAAAACCAAAAAAAAAAACGGAACTGACGCGTTGACAAAAATAGAGCCAAATAAAATTTAAAAAAGAAATACACGCAATTCGCAAATGTTTAAGTTCTATTTGTTTTCTGACGTGTCTTGAACGACATTTGTCATGCTATTAATGGAAATCAGCTGTTCTACTATACTATACACGAAAACCGAGATAATAATGAGAGGGAAAATAAAAAACACAATTTAGCTTATCTTTTTTTTCAACAAAAAGTGAAATGTTTTGCCTACAATTTGGACTACTACAGAATTAGGAACTGCTTCCTCATTTATTAAGAAATGTCTTGAAATCGTTTAAGGGACTTTTATCAACTAAAATGTTTAAGAACTCTGAAACTTTGTCTAAGCGAAGTAAAGATTATCTAGTTTTATCTCAAATAACCTTAACCTATGACCTCTAACGATACTTGGAAGAAAAACGTTCCGACTGTTATTCTCAACAATAAACTATTCTAAATAACATTTGCTGATCCTTGAGAATCTTTTTAAATGAAATCTTTTCTCACAAATAAACATTTAAAATCGATATTCTAGAGGCTTCTATGAAATGTGACTTAAGTTCAAACTGAAATTTTAAGCAAATATTATACCTAATCCTAAAAATTTAACTTGATCGATAAATATATTTGAATATAAGAAAACCTAACCTTACTAATGAAACCTAAGCTCACTAATAGAACATAAACCAACTTTAACTAGTATTTTTTTTTAGTTTAAACAAACTGACATCCTTCAAAATTATCAGTGCTAACCATAAGGGTATTATTTTTATCAACCATCAATCATATAACCTTATGAAAGTTTCTTTCTGGACTGATATTCTAGGCTCAAATTGTAGTTTTGGTCCTTCCATGGTGAAATTTTGAACAAATATGGTATCTTATCCTACGAAGTTAACTTTATCGATAAATATTTTAAAAATAAGAAGAAAACCTAACCCTAGTAATGAATCCTAGCCTAATTAATAAAACATAACCTAATATAGCTATATAGCCCAAGCATAAGCCTTCTTTTTAGATTGCAAGTCGAACCTTTTCAAAGATTCTTTGGAGACTGAAATTCTAGACTTTTATTGAATCAAACAGTGGTTTTTGGTATCTCAAGTGAAAATTCAAACGAAATGTAAAAGCTTATCTTACAAAAGTGATGTTTATCGACCGTTTTTCTTGTTAATTATGAAAGCTAACCCTCACCAGTTGACATTACGCAAATGATATTCTTGATATTTATAAACTTTCACAGTAGTCCACACCATTGAGTCTACTTGAGTGTAATTTAGTGACACTTGATTCAAGAGCTAACTGCCTCCTATCAGGCGAGTCGAGTAGCACAACCCAACCAAATACCCCTGCAGTGGTTATCAAAACTAAACGTGACTGGGCAATGTAAACAAAATTAAAAAAAACCCACCCAAAAGTTAAAAGAGGCTATCTGCTGATGTACCAGTTGGAGATTGAGATGAAGGAATTTCATTTCATTTGAAGCATTATGCGTTGAAATGTGGTAATGTAATTTTTTGCTTGAAGGGGAGTAAACCCCACTGGGCAGGGGGGATACCCTGCTGAATGGTGGATGAGCAAGTTTATTGCAAAAGGAAATGTGGATGATTGCACCCTGGGGGTGGATGGTGGTTGTATGGAGTTAGTGGTGCTGCAACCTCCCCAACCAGTTGAGTTGTAAGTAAGTACGGATGAAAGTATCTTCTTTTTTACGGGGGTGGAACATAAATAATGATCAAATTTAAATATATATTGCATGAGAATGGCCACACCCTATTTTAGGTATGAGTTTGTGTATGTATAAGCAGTGGCGAATCTATAGCTGGCGAAATTGGGGGAAACTTTGCCCCCTAAAGTATGCAATAAGCTGTCCAAAAATTCGCATATGAACAACTTTTGAGATGTCCTGTCAATAAACATTGCTTTTTAACAATTTTGAAGTTCTAAGGCATACGAAGAGTGCTTTTTCAGCCTATTGCATACTTTGAGGGGCAAAGTTTCACCCTTTTCACAGCTGTATAATTATGAAGTGCTTGTATGTGTGTGTATGACTCATTATAACAGTAAAAATTAATATATGCATTTAGTTAACAACAATTTGTGTAAATTAATTTCATTTTGTACAAATGTGCATTAAACAATAAATTAAATATTAAAATAGCCAAAAAGGTATTAACAAAAAAGCGTGTGTGAGAGAGAGAAGGTGCTTACCAGCAAAATGTCCGCAACAACTGCCCAATTTAAATTTAATGCCAATTGGCCAAAAAATATTAATAAATATGTGGCCACCGAATTGTCGGTGACCATAATACAGGCGAATGTCAGCAGCGGTGCGCTAATGAGTAAACCAGCGGCGCATATCACAGGATCGGCGGTTGGATAGCGTTTGATAAGAACTTGCGACAGAAATGAACCCAGCGGCACGCCAATCAGGCCCGCGACCATTGTAATGGCACCAAAATTGAATGCAACACTAAATAGATAGATGAACGAGCCAAAAAATTAAGGTTAGCTAAGCCAAATTAACAAAATGGTTACAAGTAATTAGAGCAATCAAAATCAATTCAACGTTGGCTTCATTTGGCATTTGGCTTTAACTCTCATGATGCGGCAAATATTTGTTTTTTGTTGTTGTTGTTCTTGCTGCTGCTGCTGCTATTAGCGGTTTGCTTCTTGGTTTTATTTTTCTTTGGTGCTTACCAGCAACATATCCGCCACAATGGCCCAGCAAAGATTCAAAGTCACTTGTGCTATAAACACAAACATGAAACACAAACTGCCACTGACTCGTGGCACAACCAAGGCGAAAAATACCATGGGCGCTGATACTAAAAGTCCTCCGGCACAGATATAGGGATCACAGTTCTCGATCCGACCACGCAAACGTTGAGACAATATGGAGCCCAGAGGGACTCCAATTAGGCCAGCTGTCATGGCCACCAGACCAAATATATACGAAATGCTTTTCGATAAAAAACACACATAAACGTAACGCATAAGTTTTGATAGCCAAAATGCACAGAGAGAGCGAGATAGAGAGTATAAGAGCCAATGGAAACCTAAAGAGAGAATTGAATCTTCGTCCAAGCCGAAGAAGTAATTACCCTTGCAAAAGGTTTGATCGGTATAATAACTAAACAAAACTTTGACTCAGCTTATACAATCTTTAGATCCTGCTAAAGCTAACTTATGAGCAAGAGAGCTTTTGGTTAGGGCTAACAGTACAACACTTTGTAGTGTTATAAACTTATTTATCAATAAACGGTAATTTTAGACTTCAGAATAAAAAACTTTAAACTTCAGTTCTGTATTTAAAAGGTTTGTTGTTTTTATTTGCCTAATATTTAATTACTTTTTCAAGAATTCCTTTCTAGAAAAAGCTATGATCTAAGGCTGATCATACGAAAGAGCTTTAAGATCAGTATAACAGTTAAATACTGTTAAGACCGAGAAAGAAACGGAATTTTCTCGCTATTATAGTCTAATAGATCGTTAATTTAAGTCAAGAAAGTTTTTTTTTTTAAATTATTACAGTTAAAGCACATTTTAAGAACTTTAAGATCATTACTACAGTTCATTAGCAGAAACAAACTGTACTTTTACACTGAACGAGCCTTAAATTCTTAATTCAACTTCCTAAACAGCTGATTACCATTAATCTGCAGAAATTATTACCGTGTAAGTTAGCAGTTGAGAGCAGTTAAGCCAGTTAGACGGACGAATCGGATCTTTTACTAAAACTGATCATGATGAAAATCTGTATCCTTTTTGCATGGGGTTTACAAAAAATTATGTCTAGATATTATGTTTTACTACTTACTCATCTAATACTAGATGTTCATTTCCTGGTTGCATTTTCATGCCCGAATGAATGAACGAAGGTCCCCACCACGCCAAAGCTCCAGTTACAAAGGCCACACAGGTGAAACCAGCTGTTGACAGCATAAACGAACGATTCTTGACCAAATCCTTGATATCCTGTGCATAGGTTGTTGCTCCCAGATTGTGTGATCCTTCACTTTCACCACGCTCCGGATCCTTAATCAGGAAAATGAGGAATACAGCGGCCATGCCCAAAATTGGTGTAACCCGGAGAGCCCAACGCCAATTCTGAGCCAAGACGGCTGTCTTTGAGCCCACAATATAACTGAAAAGAGGAGAGGGCGAAAGAAAAGGAGGTAAAACTTTGATTAGTTGACTCTTTGGTCTTATTTTTGTTTTCGATCGTATGTTGCATTGACAGATAATTGCATAAATTTCAATCATCAACATCAATTAAAGGGGGCGGGGTCAGGCCAATCTTGTGGGTTTAATTGAATTAAATTTCATTACATTTCATTTCTAAAAATAATCAAATAAATTTTTTGTTTTTTAAAGTCACGCGACTTTTCTCACGTCTCTTCGTTCAATGATGTTGATGATGAGATATTTTTCTTTTCATAATGGAACGGAATTCGAAACTTTGCCCTGATCGAATGTTAGTTGCCAAGAGTTGATAATCACTGAACAAAGAGAGAGAGAAGAGTGTGAACAATCTAGAGGGCCGAGAGATAGTAGATGAAGATGAAGGCGGAACCCAGACATTGTACTCAAACAATTGATAAGCTCTCGACCCTGTTTATAGACAGACAGACAACAAATGCAATTATTTGGTTTTTTTTTAGGTCATCAAACTTACCCCAAACCGGAACCGACGGGTATAGCAAAATAGAACATGGCCAACATTTTCGAACGCATATCATGGATAAATAAATCCGATATGATTGTTGGTGCTATCGTTGAATATGATGCCTCGCCAATGCCAACCAGAGCACGGAATGTCATAAACCATCCGAAACTTTGCATAAATGATCCAAGTAAAGTTGTTGTCGACCACAATCCGACACCCACAGCCATAATCCAGCGACGTGAATAACGATCACCCAGATATCCGAAAACCGGGGCACATACCATATACGATATGACAAATGCGGTTTGCAATAGACCCGCACTATCATTGCCAATGGAGAAGTCGGCTTGCACGTCCTTAAGAACTCCTGCAAAACAGATAGACAGAGACATTAGAGTTAGTTAGTTAGTTAATGCAAAAACCTCGTGATAAACAGCCCAGCATGATATTAAGTGCTTGCTAATTGACAAACAAACACACACACACACATAGATATCATATGGGGGTATAGAGTACATTCATGTGATTTACGTAATGGTCTAACAATTAGCATTAAACTCTTATTTTAATATTTAGCATGACTCCTATTAAAAAAAATACCTCAAAATTAACAGACACACATATGCCCCAAAGGTTCAAGCCCAGTGCTTTCGAGTTCATTAGTCCCAAAATCTTAGTTAGATTAGGTACAGAAACCTCTACAACCTATTCATCATGATAAGGGGCCATTAAAAACTATTAGTTTCTAACTAAAAAAAAATTACATGAATCATCATAGTGTTATCATACTATTAAATTAATAATTTGATATTTTAAGTGATAATAATAACCTGAAGGTTAATGTAGAGATCTAGAATCGTTAGACGTTGAGACTTAATTACAACCTTCACTTTATTGAGAGATCTAGGATCGTTAGACTTTCAGACCTGATTATAACCTTCACTTTATTGAGAGATCTAGGATCGTGTCAGACCTTGACATATTCATTTATTTTGCGAATTTTTTTTTTAGCCATAAGCAAAAGCCGAAACTAAAGCGATGACGGAACTAACAAAATTTGCACACTTTTAGCCAGTTATGCTAATGGGTAGTTAATGGTTAGTTAAATTAGAGAAATATCTAGAAGTTATGGTCGAAAAATATATCTTTTTTATGAAACGAATAAAAAGGCATCATTATTTTATCAGTGACGCATCTGGATAGTGATTATGAAGGGTAAAATCTGTCATTTTGGAAGAAAAATCGTTCGAAAATCAAAATTTAAGAGGTTAAATTTGAGATGTCGTTTAGGGAATTTCTCTGATTTCATTCATCACTTTTTTTCACATTTCTATAAAGTTTTTGCGGGTCAAATAGTTTTGTTTTTTTTTTCTCGTTAAACTTTCAAGTTTTAGCCAAAAACACGTCGTAGACGTGCCTAAAAACCAAAAATTTGAGGCATTTTATCGTCAATTTTTATGCCTGACAAGTTTTTGATTTCCGTTACGGTTGCATCTCGTTCATTGAGCACGTCTTACGATAGTTTCCATTCGTTTTTCATTTATCAAGCGGATATGCAGGCCAATTAATGAATAACCAATATAGCCAAAAATGACCTCAGTCAATAATAATGATGACAATAATAATAACATTAACTGTTTGACGTTTATTTCTACTTCCTATAGTGTTCTGTCTTTATGTATTTGTGACGATTTCTAAGCTAAGGTTTTTTCTTTTTTTTTTGTTGATGCTTTTTCGATGATATTTACTGCTAATCTTCACCGTACATTGGCCTTTAGCGACCCAACTGAGAGAGAAAGAGAGACGCTGAGAGAGAGTGAGAGATGAATTTTGGGGCCGGCAAATGGCCTAAACAACGCTAAAATGAGCTCAACAAGTTTATACAACGAATGCACACAACAACAACAACAATAAAAAACATTATTAAACGAACTCCAAGCGAAACGTGGCACGAAGTGATTCAGCGGTTCGGTTCGTTCGTCTCGGGGTTTTGTTTTTTTTTTTTTTTGTTTAATTACATTCCACCGTTTTTCTGGGTCTCTCCCCGCCGCAACGTTTGCCTTTTGAGAAATTTATCGTACGATGTTTTTCAACCAATCGGAGCGTTTGTTTGGCTAGTGACGTAATTGTTAGGAGGACGCCACGCGATTTTGTTGCTGTTTGCTTGCTTTTGCTGCTGCTGCTGATGTGTTTCATACCCTATAAAAAGAAAACAATGCGGCTTATGCGGGTATATGAAGATAGAGAAAACGAGAGAGAAGACAAAGAGACCCCAATGTAAAGTTAGCCCCAATAAATTTGGTATGTGAATCTCTTCTAAATTTGAACAAAACTATCGTGGAAAAAATGCCCAAAATTCGTCAACATTTGCTTTCTTCCTTTGCTTCGATTTAAAAACGTTAATTGAAGACTGTTAATCAAAGGATCCAGTTCGAACTCCCTTAAGGTTCCATTGAGCCGTTCAATATCGATCAGTAATACGGAAAGAGTGTCAGGATTGCCGAATCATCGTGCCCTTTTTTTTTACTTTTTAACAATTATACCAATACCAAGGATGGCCACGTAGTGCCTCTTTACCAACAGAGGCTGGGCAGAGAACTCGGTCATAAATGACCTTTTTTGGGTCGAGCGATCGATTGTCACGATAAAATATGTTAAAATACAAATATTTGCACTTTTAAAAAGTTGTTTATCGGACCCGATTTGCTGCGTCGTGATAATCTACGATCTCCCCTTAAAAGACAAGCACTCAAGAATTATCTCTAAGTGAGATTACTTCATTGACCTTAACGTGTTGTAACTAAGAATGATAAAGGGTAAGAGCCAGTCGATTGCTTGTTCTAACTAATGTCTGGGGTGTGTTTGTTTGACTGCAGCAATGGAACGCCGTTGACTTATTTATAGTATGCGTGGAGGGAGACTCTTTTTCTCATATGAGTTGTTTTTGCCATAGCCGGCAAGAATTTTTATTTAGAGATAACCAGTTTTGTCAGCTCTCTTTTCCTGTTGTCGCTGTCGCCTCTCTCTCTTTCTCTCTCTTCGGGTAGAACCACTGTCTGGGCCAGGTTAACGCTCATTATCATGAATGGGGGAACAAAAAGTGATTGTGATTCTGATTCTGATGTTGGGTGACGTTGGCCTTGAAATCTCTCATATATTCGCACATGTCATACGACAAGCTGCAACGTCAGCAGCAGCAGCTCAAAAAGTATCGAAAAATTGTCTATAGTTAAATTAGTTGACTTTCGTTTCGTGGCAAAAACTTTCTTTTGGCGGCAAATAATGAAATCTTAACCAAACTCGCTTGCTGTAGGTCAAGAAACACAAACAAAATTTGCATTTCTTTCCTTTCTTTTATTTTCTGTTCCTTGTCTCTAATGCAATTTGCAGTAAGTTCGTTGACATAGAAATACATTAAGGAAAAATGTAAAAAAAAAGGTGACAAAAATGCAAAAACTATTGCAACATCAAACGAATCGCTTTGTGTTTGAAATGCATTCATTATAAATAGTGCAAGTTGAACCTTTAACGATCAAACGAGCCAGTTTAAAGCTACGTCAATAAACAGTTTACACAAAGAATTTCCAATTCATAATTTGAATTAACGATACATGTATACATATGTATGTATGTTTGTACTTTAATATAATCCAGATGCCTGTTGGACTAGTTTATACAATTCGTTGCCGATCAGTTTCTTTTGTTCTCGGTTCGTTTAACCTAGACTTTACTTGTTCTGTCTATTGGAAAATTATTCTTGGTAGCATTTGAAACTTAATTTTTCAGCTAAGAATCATCAGTAGATTAGACATTTTTGAGGCCTTCTATATATTGGCGACCAATTTTGTAATATTTTTATATATGTATCTCTCATAAATAAAAGATATGGTAAATGTTTCTGTTTTGGGCCAAAAGTAAATCGTTAAATTGCAAGCAAACTTAAAATTGTAAAATGTCTAGGCAAAAGGCCAAGGAATGGAAAGTTTTTCATTTTTTATTTGTTTTGCTTTTTGTTGGCCACTAAAAAATACGTCAAGCGGAAATTTAACAAAATATTTATGCAAAAACAACATTAAAAACGTTAAGTGAAAAGTAACAAGTGAATTTGTTTATTTTTAAATGTTTTTGGAAATCATACGATAATTTTGTTGCTACTTTTTTCTATCTCTCTCTCTCTATCTGTCTTTTTCGATTGCACAAAACATGAGATGAAAAAACAAAAAAAGAAAGTCAAGAGAAAGAGAGAAATAATTTAAAATTCAATTCAAAGATTAGATACACCCATTCCCAATACATACATACATATATATCTCGTGATTTTTGTCAACAATTTGTTTTAGTTGTTTTGTACATTTTAAGCAAAAGCCTTTTAAGCCTTTGCAGCAACAACAAAAAATGCAACAAACCCACACAAAAGAGAAAAAAAGGAAAATAAAATAAAATTGAGCTAGAACAATTATTTTATTTAAATTCAAAGAGTTGATGTATATTTTTTTTTGGTGGTCTTTTTGGAAAATGGCCAAAAAATTACGTAGGAAAAATACAGAAAAAAAACATTTAGACCTACATACAAAAAAAGCTTTAGGAATCTGCACAGATATGTACATATATATATATATTATATAGCTTTATGGTTATATGTAAAAATTGACGAAAATAAATTGGCAAATGATATACGTGTAGACAAATGGGAACAAAGTTCAAGTTGTTCTTTGTAAATTATAGATCATCATATAAGATTATGAATGAATTTTCACTGAAAGGGGGGAAATGGAGGGCGGGGTATGCTGGGAGAGAAAAAGAAGGCCAATTTGAGGCCTGAAATAATAATTATTTGCATGAATTTGATTGTCATTGAACTGACGCCTTGCGTCTTTTTGGCTTTGACTTTTTGGAAAAACATCAGGCGATATTCGAAAAGAAATACAATTGGCTAACAGTAAAATGTTAATGAGGCGGCAGCAGCAATCAATAACAACAACAACAACAACAAGAAACGTTTTTGCAAATATTCAAAATCAATTTCCAACCAAAAACACACACAAAAAGCAAGGCCTTTTGCGATGAAATTATTTAAACAAATTCTAGACACGTGCCTCCAAAAAGAGAAATAAAAACACCTGCACACGCGGCCACCTACCCAAGAGATATACGCAATCAGACTGCACTCAAATTGTTGGCTTTAAATAGTGTCATAATGTTGAATAATTATAAGATAACCTTATCTATCTCTCTACTAAATAAATAAAGTGTGAAATTAACCCTGAAAGTAGCTGCAACTAACTGTCTGTATGATAGATTCCATATGCATTGCATACATACATATATATATATATACCTTTTATATTTATTTAGTCAGTTGCTTTTATCGTTCACTGTAACAAATGGGAGGAGCTAACAATTTGTGGTGTAGGTCGTGAGTCTATGGGGATAAGTTACCTTTTGGACTAGTAAAAATAAAACGATATTGTTTTTTTTTTATATCATACATATAAACAGGTCATCTGATAAAACAAAATGACTTGTAAAAGCCAAAATTTAGATATCCATTCAGGGTTAAGAATATATGACCATTGAGTTGTAATTTGCACCCAATCGAACAATTGTTGTTGGAAGAGTTTTTCAGTCAAAAAATAAATTAGACTTAATTAATATCTAATCTAAGAAGAAATGTCATTGAAGCCGTGAAAGCTTCGATCTCTATATGTTTTATAGATTGATATTCTAGCAGTTTTTTTTTTTTTTAACATTGTTCATTTTTGTTGTATTCAAAACCGATGATTATCGAGTTTATAAAGTTACGAATTGGAAATGGATATAATGTTTAAACGGCTAGAAATTTGACAAAAAGAAACACGAGATTTTGGGTGCGACTTCCACAAATTTTTTTAGAATCGTTCTTCAGAAGGGAAACAGATTTGTCTATCAAAATGGTGTCCTTTGTTTAAATAGTTTACATTTAGTTATAGTTAACATTTATTAAGGTATATAGACTATTTAACCTATCAAATTGCTAAAAATTTTAAATAAAAATCAAGAGTTTAATTATTTATTGTGTGTAAAGTATTTGCAAAATAAAGTGTTAAAATAAACAATAATCTGCTCGTAGAAACCAAAGGTAATTTTTCAAGGGTATTCGAAATACTTCGTTTGTTATTTTGTTTTTGCCTTCAGGTACATACATACACATAAACAAATATTGTTAATTAATTGGCAAAATATCGAAATGTGATGATTCAAACGGCAAAACGCCCTCAAAGTAATCAAAAAATACATATTAAGGTATATATAATGTAGGAGTATGACTGATGGATATGGATCACTTTTGTTGATACATAAATGTATGATATATACTATATATATTTTATACATTTTATCGCTCTTTTTGTTTTTTCTGCCTTATTTTGTACTGTATAAACCAGCAACTTCCCGTCATGAAACTGATTAAAAAAACGAAAATCATACGATTTTTATTTCCCTTTTTACCCTTTTGCCATTAAGAGGGGGGTGACATGAAAGGGCTTAACGAAATAATTGTAATTTTATCAGCTGATATATATTAACTGGCATTAAGTTGCAATAATTGTTTCACTTTGGTCACAAGATTGCCGTTTCTATATAAACATATACACAGTCTATAAATCCTGATTACAACTATCATCTGATATGCATATATGTATATGTCACATTCTGGAATCTAGTTTTTATAAAGGGAAATCACACAGAAAGTGAAGTAACCAAATCAAAAGTATTCAACTTGATACATTTCATGTTGAAAAAGGAAAAAATGGATTAAAAATCTTTTTCGAATTTCTCGAAAATATATTTATATGTGTTTTTAAACTAATATTCTCGATGACTTAAGATAAAAACCAAGCACAATAAGCTACACTTACTCTTACTCTTAATATTAAAGTCACAAATGAGAAAAATTAGTAATAAGTTTAAATGAAATAAATGAATGAATGAATATGACTTTCAATGGAAAATTCTCTCTTCTTATCATTTTCAAACTCTTTGTAAAGAATGCCAACAATTGGTCATAATTTGTTTACATATTTCATATGTAATGTAATCAGTTGTTTGTTTTTGGCATAAACATCGTATGACTTTATGATTATAGAGAAGTTTTCATTAAAGTTGTGCTTTGGCCTTCTGTGTGTTTTTTGTGTTGGTTTTTCTTTATAACCTTGTGGGGCGGCGATTCCAATGTCGTGATATTAATGTTTATTTTGCATAAAATTCGCCAAGACGCAATGTGAAACTCTTTTTAAATGTTTTTGTATATAGAAATTGAAGATATCCAGACACTAAAGTGCATCTCTCTCACTCTTCATGTCTCCATCGATATCTTCAATGTAATCGCATGTAATATGTTTTCAAAATAAACAAGTTTTATTTTTTTTGCTTCCCTTTACAGTTTATTTTATTTATTTACGTAAATGGCACATGATTCATGTTATTAGCGAGCCACAAATATCGTACGATCTGATGAGTAGTCATTATTTTTTTTCGATTTGTTTTTGTTTGTTATTTATTTATCTCTGTCTAACAATTCTCAGCTTTAAGATCATACGATTTATTTATAGTTTTCAAATGTGTCAAAAGTCGAACTGTAGGAGACTTATCGATATATGTATAAGATATATGCAAATAGTCACGAGTATGCGAAATTTCGTTAGTTCTTTTATCATTAATTGATTGATTGACTTTTATCAGTGGAAAAATTTCATTTAAATACATTTTTGCACTTGTTTAAAACATTTTTTGGTTCTCTTTCTTTTTTGGAAGCGCATGATTCAGATGCAAATTGAGTATTAGTCATAGTAAGCAAGAGAGATATATACTATATATAGTAGATACTCTGATAAACTGACGTCAAAAGAATTTTGTGTTTTCTCTTTCTATTCTTATCTGACGTCATGAGGGTCTAATAATTGAATGGGATGCGGGTGGGTTGCTCACTTAGACTTGAACTGGGGTCATGAACTTACCCGCAATGGTGAAACGATCCATGTAGTTGATGAGATTGACAAAGCACAAGACGATCACGGTGAACCAATCGGAGCGGCTAACTGAACTTAGACTTCTGGGTGCACTTGAGGCAACGCCACCTCCGCCAACTCCACCGCCACCAATGCCAGCATGATGCAAATCTATTGTCCGTCCGCCATGAAGGCGTTGCTGTTCCTCTTCTATGCTATCGGAATCAGAGGCGGGCATCAGTTGTTGTGAGGAATCTGTTACTGGGATGCTCCCATGGCCAGAACGATGACCAGGGCCAGATGGTGACAAGTTGGCAACATTTTCGTGGCTGCCACCGTTGCTGGAGTCGCTGCTGCTGCTCTGAATCATGGCCGGATTGTCCATGGCGGACCCGTTGGTTGTGGGTAGCGGTTGATATTGTTGATATTTCTGAGACATTCCTTCTTCTCACTCTCCTCCACTCCACCAACACTCCTCTCGGCACTCCTCTTCACTCCGGTAGCAACAACAACAAGTGCAGAATAACAGCAAAGCAAAGGCGGCAAAAATATTTTTGCACTCCCTCTCTTACACACACGCACACTAGCACAAAACACACGCGCGGCACACAAATGCTCTGTCGCAATCCAATACACAAATAAGAAAGTGGCCACCGAATAAAAGAGAGCAAGAGAGTACAAGAGAGTCAGGGCGGGAGCGCTCTGCTTATGCGATTTCTTTTCTCTCTTTACGTTTCTTTCGTTGCTTAATTCTTTTATAAATATTATTATATATATACATATATGTATATATTCACACGGGAAAATTGTCACTTATTTTGCAAAATCTAAAGAGCCGCCTACTCTCTATGCTAAATTCAATTGCATTTGCAGTGCTTCAGAGTTTCGTTTTCAATTCACAATTTACTCGTGGTAATTGTTGTTGTTTTGCGTTAAACTCTATTTTGCTTAGTTATGCACTTTTTTGTGTTTAGTTTAGTTTCTATTTTATATTAACGTGGCTAATTTTTGGCATAAATCCTTTAAAGATTTTAGGGTCGTCCGACCGCAGAACTGCTCACGTGGAAATTTAAAAAAAAACTGACCAAAAAGTGAGAGAGTATGACCGTCTCTTGAAAGCCAAAAAAAAAATATGTAGTGTAACCAGATGTGCAAATATTCAAAAATCCAACGCCAGCATACATAGATGGCGCCATGTGAAGTTTAACCAACATAGATGGCGCCACACTTAACCGGTTATTTCATTCTGACCGTTATATTAATTTCAAAATATTGCAACGACATCAAATTATAAAATTATATTATAGGTAGTAAATAAGTTTACAATTTATGCTGTGGATATACAGAGTTGTATCTTTACGTTCTAACGATTGCACAAAATTCTATCTAAAATTCTATGCTGCACAAAAGTTTTTAGAACTGTGGAAAATATTTTAATTCTATTGTAAAGTAAAGTTATGAAATCAATGAATAATTTACCCTATTAAGGTAATCACTTTTATCGTAGTTGTTTCTTACAAAATCGTGTAATTAGAAACTAGAAACTTTTTAGATATGACGCAGATAATCATTTCGTTGTCAAACGAAATAGGTTGACAGGAATTCCTAGGGTATTTTTAATTTTTTTTTTTTTTGTATTAATCGAATTTTTTGATTTGACAACCTTCTCATTTATACATTTGTACCCATGTATCTTTATTTGATCCAGGGGACAGTCTAGTTGGTGCAACCATTAATAATTTTATTGAATAATTTTAAATTTTTTTTAGTGTGTTTTCAAAGTGGTCGAGCAATTCTGATAAATTGTAATCTACCAAAAATGCTTGAAAATTATTGAATTTTCTAAGCCGAAATATTTTCGTCCATGATCTGTATCTTGTTGAAATAAAATAGCTTGCATATAAGAACTCTGATAAGTTTCAATAAACAACTTTCGTTCCAAAAACCAATCCGGTATATTTTTGTTTACATTAAATATGATACAACCCAACTCTTGTTCCTCCTATTTATTGATATTTAAACCAACAAAGTGTATGTACATATGTATGTACATATGTATTTGTTGTTCAAGCTTTCTCGAAAATATCGTATAAATTTCGATAGCTTCATATAAAATTGAAAGGGATTGACAAAAATACGACACTTATGTATATTGCTATTAGGAATGTGTAAAATGAATGCAATTCATAAGTCATTGTTTATTAAAGAAAGAATATGAGAATATGCTGATATTCTCTGGATATTAATGTCTTCCTAATTAAGCCCTTACTTCCTCATTCTAGTTTTATTGATTAGCCGTAAAAGTATTGAAAATGAATGCCAAGCTTTTGTTTTATTTAAATTAAAATCCATCGATTAAATTTATTTGCTGTTATCCTTTATCCATTAATTTATTTGTAAAAAAAAGATACACCTGTAATAGGAGAATATTCTTTCGTGATAAATATTTTTATTCAATATAATGTGATTTAATAGTTTAAAATGACAAATATTACACACAATCTAGTATTGTTTAATCAATATCAATTTCATCTAAACGTCCACGCACTCGATTCTTACGTTTATGTTGCTTTTTAGTGGGCGGTGGTAAGAAACTCTCCAGAAATTCGATTGTATTCAATATGGTATCAGAACTCACATTGCCAATATAGTTCTTATCGAAGTAGACAACAGGCACAGGAGGTTCAGTCGAGGCGAGCAATTTGTCACAATCACAATTTTGTTGTACCTTCACCTTGGCATCCAGTGTTTCTACTTCGGTATTAATGGTATCATTGGATTTATCTGAAAATTAGCAAATAAGAACTCATTCATTTTGGCAGGTGATATATTTATTGTTTACCGAAAAGTGGTCTAAAACATTCCTTGACCTGTATCCATTTGGTACAAAATTGTTTAATGAACGAATCGTTTTGATTGAAGAAACTTCTAGAGGCCACATCCACACGAGATTTCATAAAACCGGGCACATAAGGCCATTTTCCCTTGGCGGCATAGAAGCAAATTATATCTAGATGTAAGAAATTTAAAAAAAGATGTCAACAAATTGAATTTGGCTACTTACAAGGCACATGAAATATATGCAAAAATGTCCTTTGATGCTCCAAACTGGATATCAAGTGAATGCCACTGGAACGTGGTCGTTGAGCGGAGTTTAATGATGATTTTGATTTGCCTTTAGCAAATGGTATTTCCTCCATTTCCATTCGCACACTATGCAAATAGGCCTGACTCAGTGTGCAGAGAAATAATAGCAAAAATATGGGCAAAATCCAGAAAAGTATTTTCCGACCCAATTCCATGACGAGGCGACACCTGTCACTGACCACAGACAAATTGCAACTGCAACTGCAATGCGAGTCCTGCGGGAATTGCCAGTTTTATTGATTTTAATTGCCCACTAGGTTGACATTAATCAAAAAACCACAAAAAAACTCCGCCGTATTTGCATGCTTAGTCATATTAGCCTCATTCTGTGGGTCGTTGAGCCATTAACAATGCACTGAGGAAAAACCGAGGCATCATTTATGAAAGTTTTAGAAATATTTGTTTATATTTTGGTGAAGAAGTTTTGAAAATTGTTTTTTTTTTGTATTATTAAATTTAGTTTCAGTTTGTGGTTCATTTTTTTGAGTGTAGATATCATAGCCCAGCGAAGGAGCTTGCAATATTTTGTAGAAAAAGAAGAACTTTTCGAACTGGACTCGGAAATTCTTCAAATGGCTTTATTGTAGTTTTAAAGTAGTTTCATTACTAATTGTTTTTCTAATCGTTTCACTAATCGTTGATTATTACAAATGCAATAGTCTGGAATAGTCGTTGAAGAAGTCATATGTACGTATTAATGGATAAGCAAAATATCTCTGTCCAGAGAATTTTCTAACAATAAGATTTAAGTCTTAAATTGGTCATTCAACGGGGTTTTTAATCAAATTTTCTCCCCAACTTTCTCATAATATATGTTTTATTGTTAAGCATCAATGTCTAGCAAATTGTTACATATTTAAGTAGAAAGTACCAATGCAGCATAAACTCTTAACCCTTGGAATATTACTCTCACATATATCAATATTAGTGAATAAATGAATGAATGAATGAATAAATAAATTGGTCATTCAAATTGATTTACTGGAATTTTGAATACAGTATGTTCTTTAATTTTTATTAATTTAACATCCTAGCACTACGAGTAATAAACATCTTTATTAATTATAGTGGTTAAGCATCTTTATTTAAATGCATTTCCCTTTTAACAATTTGATAAAGTAGAAATAATTTAACTAATGTAACATTAATAAGTGTTTGTCAAGTCTATCCCTATCCCTAAAATGAATATATGTACATGAACCACACTTTAGTGAATAATATTGAAATCTAGCTATAGATAGTTTTTTGCGAATGTTTTGAAATCAATTCTAATGAAAAATACTCAGATGGTAATTAAATCCTGTTACGGGAAAACATTCCACATTTTGGGAAACATTTTACATTTTCAAGATTCACTCGATGACAATAAGTTTAGTAAGCTAATGTGCCCATTAGCACATGGAGGTTCCTTTGATTTTAAACGATACTCTCTTTACTTTAAAGAGTCTTCGTTCCTGCCTGAATTAGAGTAGGGACACAGGACTGAATTCAAACAATCTTCTTTTTGCCTTGTAAAATAAATCTAAAGAACAGGTGCCAGATATATTTGTGGCCTTACTTTCAATATTGAAATGAAATTTAGACTAAAAATTAGTCAAAGTTATTATTCTGTATCTTGGGAGAGAATTATATTGTTTCACACGGGCACACAAAATGGGTAATACACAAAATTATTATTTTTTGCGACAAAGAACTCAACAAATAACATTATCTGCCTTAGAAAATATTTGATAAATACATTGTGTGTTATAACTTTTTGATGAACACTGACGAGATGCAATGTTTAAGATTAGCATTCAAAGCAAAGTTTTATTTTAGAAAGACAATAAAATGCAACTTAAGTATCATATTCTTTTCTTAAAAACGAAAGTCCTCTTTCACCCCGATGACTCTGAAAATCTGCATCTCTGCAATTAACTAACAAGGAAAGTCTCCAAGGTGATAAGCTCCGATCTAAATAATTGATATACCAATCGAAAGGGCTTGCCGAGTATATACTCGTCAAAGTATCGAAAGTCAAAAAGATATAAACTATGTGATACCTATAGGGTAAAAAACCCTGGGTATTTTTTTAGGTTTTCTACATTTTGACCAAAATCTTCAGCATTCACATGGAATCTATCATCAAGAAAAGCAACAAAATACTTTAAAGATTGCTGCTGGACAATACGGTTCACGACAAATTTGGTAATATTTGAATAATGTGCCTAATAACTAACTAGCGAATATCTTTAGGATAGTTTTTGAAATGCGCTTAATCGTTATCCGATGATTTTGAAAACGTCTTCATATTGAAAGTTGATTTTTGGTGTTAATTAGTGTAATTCATGGAAAATCCAAACTAAACAAAATGATCTTTTAGAAAATCATTAGCCATCTCGGTGAAGCAATACTGAAATATAGATCCATCAAATTATTTTCACATATTAGTATATGGATTACATATGTACATATCTGAGAAAGTTATGCCATATTAATGAAAGGCAAATGTTTGTAAACAAAATATTGAGACAACTCTCAAGCCAAAGCATCATTTTGCCTAAAATCCAATTTAACAGATATATCTTAAAACAATAAACGACTTACTTGTCAGTTTAAAAGCTTATTAAAACCGTCCAGTTTAAGGTTAGTAACCTTTGCCGCAGTAGTCCATATGAAAGGGTATCGTCAATTTTTGGTTGCCATCTAAAGTTGTCACTTCTAAAATCTCATAGTTATAACTCAATATAATTGTCACATAATCATTTGAAATAAAAATTGCTACGATTAATCAGGTATTACAAAATACCATAAAGCACATTGCCCTTTTTGTGGGGTAATAAGGCGTATGAAATAATAAAATAATAAATAGTTGACAAATGAGAATGTTTATCATAAGAAAAAATCTATTAATAAACTTAGATTTTCATTGTCTACCAGACTATGATCGATTGTCACCCAAGGCAACAAGCGACGGGCCAAGAAATAGAGCACCAAGACACACGATAAAGGGAGAAAACGAGAAAACGAGAAAACGAAAATGATATTAAAAATCGTTAGGAACGCGGATTATCATAATAATAAGTGTGTAAACAATTTGCAATCGGAAACTATTCAGCATTTACATTTGAGAAAGAGATAAACAGCAGCTAGGGGTTGACATATCGGGTTCACATGACGTATACTTAATGCAATTGATCATTCAATGATTTAATTTAATTTTTAGCTTGAAAAACTTGTCCTCATTCCAAACGCCACGTTCCTAGTTTTATTTTTTGTATTTTTTTATAGGAAATTCATATCTACATACATATATATGGATTGGAAATTACAATTTTAGAAGAATTTTTCAACGTGAGTGCTTTGACATGGGGGCACGTGTTGAATAGAACAAAAAAATAGTCCATGTCATAGTCATAAAAATAAAATACTTCCCTTATCATTAATGACACACTTAATACTTTATTTTTTTTTTTTTTTGGTTTTGTAATTTGTTGACTATTTAGAACCTGCAGATTCTAGCCAGGTGTTAGGCATATAATTTTATTTGTTTAATCTTATTGACATAAAAATGTTTGCTAAAAAATGTTTACAAAATATTTTCTCTTTTATTTGTTTTATTAGCTCAATAAAAGTTGTTTAACCAGTTTCATAATTATCTACAATTTTTTTTCTTATAGAAATTCTAATTAGGTTGTTTAAATGTCGACTAATAATCGTTGACTTATTATTACAAATACATATTATTTTCTGACGTTAATGATGGCTTTGTCTATGAGAAGATATATATAATATCTATTATATATATTAAATTTTAGTTCTATTAAAGAGAGAAGAATGGAATGTATAATATATTTTAGTTCAAATAAAGAGAAAAGAATTTAATATATATTTTTTCTTTTTATTTACAACTTTCTTTTTGTTTATTATTATTTATTATTTACATATAAAAGGATAATCTAGTCTACATAAATTTAATCAAAAAAATTAAAGTTAATTTTAAAAATTCTTCATTTCCTCTAATAAATTACTCCATATTTTAACTCTATTCGTTGGAAATTTATCATTAACTCTAATTTCGAATCCTTCTGTATTTTGTTTATTATTAATAAATTCATGATAATCACAAATGCCTTCAGGTCGTGATTTTAAAATCTCTTCGGTGCAACAACTTAAAGGTGGTACATTTTGCGGTTTACTGAAAGGACAATAAGATTCTTTTATAAAGGACATCATTTTCGAGTGCCTCATTGTGGCAACTTACCCGAATTTGGCAAAATTTATAAAATATCTGACAAACGTCTTGATTACTTTGGCTTCGGTGGAGTTCTTTGCGAAATCGGGAAATAAAATAGGACTACGAAACAAATAGATCAAATCATCACAATGAACTACTCCATATTTGCCAGTGACATTTGCTTGTGTATAGATGGAAGCATAACTAACAGGTCCTTTATAATTGAAGCTGTACATATAGAAGGGATATTTGTTGGTATCCACAGATCTTACATAATCTGTGATGGCATTATAGAGAGGCTGCTTAAAGCCTCGCACTGTAATCAACTGAAAAAAATAAACCAATTGAAAAGAATTTCCAAATTAAATGCGACAAAGTTTTTCACTTACATCCAAAAATCCTTGAACTGTTTTATCATTGATCTCATGAATACCCCCAAAGAATTCGTCAATTAGGATCTTTGTTTTCTCCTTCAGCTGCTGGGCATTAAATTCACTGGGCCATTCCATTAACTCTTGCAGTAAATAATCGAATTTCGAATTGAAATCCTCACGTAAAGTGATGTTCTCCTTGATATTGACTACACGGACGGCTCCCTCCT